>NC_056523.1:213415082-213715082 GCF_019175285.1 Sceloporus undulatus
AATAATAATAATAATAATAATAATAATAATAATAATAATAATAATAATAAACATGAGCCAGTTGACTATGCCCTGACATGATATGAATGGAAAGTGTGAGGCTATGTGTGGCTGTTCCAAAATTCTTGCCCCATATTGGAGATGGGAAACTTTCCCTCCAGATGGTTTGGCCTAAAACCTCCATCAACCATTGGTAAGGAATTGTTGGAGACATTGTCCAAAATATATAAAGGGCCAAAGATTCCCCATTCTTTTTCCTGTTCCTAAAACTGAATACATTTTAAAATCTGTTGTTGTTGCTGTTGTTACATGTCTTCAAGTTATTTCTGACTTATGGCAACCCTAAGGTGAACCTGTCATGTGATTTTCTTGGCAAGTTTCTTCAGAGGGGGTTTGCCATTGCAATCCTCTAAGGCTGAGAGTGTGTGACTTGTCCAAGGTCATCCAGTGAGTTTCATGGCTGAGCTGGGATTTGAACCTTGGTCTCCCAATGTTCCAGCCCATTATTCAAACCATTACTCTCATCTTTTCTCAAAAACAGCAAGAAAATGTCCAGAATCAAAGCATTCATCATCGTGTAATAAGACACGGGTTGGCCGGTGTCCCATGCCATCCTCAGAAAGCTGACAGACTTTGGATGTCATGCTCATGAAGAGAGTAAACATGAGATGTGTCAAGAGAGTTCCCCTGCTGGCTGCCCCATCTTGACTGCTGTAAGATAATGGGCAGTCAGTGCTGTCAAGCCAGGCTGGAAGTAGAGAATAGACCAGTGTGGTACCAGGAATCTGTCAAAGCCTTTCTCCCAGTGGGGAATCCTGCTAAGCACCACAGGGCCTGAAAAGTCCACACAACTCAGTTCATTTTCTTGTTGTCATTCATTTTCTGCATAAAGCAGAGCAGTATGTCTAAATTGATCTGAGTGTAGACCCTACAACATCCAGCTGGTGTTTCTCATAAGTGGAGCCTGGCTAACAATAAAGGGAGATATAGTCTAAGGGGTCATCTTGCTGCTGTTGTGTGTGTTCACGATGTTTCCGACTTATGACAACCCTAAGGTGAACCTGTTATGAGGTTTTCTTGGCCAGATTTGTTCAGAGAAGGTTTGCTATTGCTTTTCCTTGAGGCCGAGAGAATGTGACTTGCCCAGGGTCACCCAGTGGGTTTCATGGTCAAATGGTGAATGGGCCCTTGGTCCACCGAGTTGTAGTTCAACACTCAAACTTCTATGCCATGCATGGCCCATCCTACAGAAACCTGGGATTTTCAGTTTTATGAGGCACCAGCACAGTTTGGCAGAGAAGACTAAAGACCTTGTAAAACTGCATATCCCACTATTCAATAGAATAGGGTTGAACTGCATTATTTCCACAGTGTAGATGCACCCTAAAACATCTGGAGGGCCAAAGTTTCCCACCCATGTCCTAGATGATAGATTAAGGTCAATTGTAGGCAATAACCTACTATCGGGATCAGCAAGAGAAACTGCACTTTTAAATCAGTGGTGGCTTGAAACGGGTCAAAGCTTCATCTGTACCAAGTGTAAAAGAGACATGCCCTAATGGTTATGATCAAACTTCATTTCTATGAGATATAGAGTAAAAAGTGAGTTTGACAAGAAGATGGCTCGGTATTATTGGAGCTCCCTGTCTGTGGGTGTGAAATGGGAAAGATAAATCTTTAGTTTAAATGGATTTCCACAAGGCCACCAAATATAGGCACTGTTTTCCTGAGAACAGTACAGTACAGAAGGTCATGGATGGAATAAAAGAACATTCTTAGCTTGGGGCAGGGTCAGCCCTACCATTAGGCAGAGCGAGGCTGTGGGAAGGCAGAGCAGTGGCAAGGTTTCAGAGAAATTTAGCTCTTCATTGCATTTCTGTCCTTTTGAGGGGACAGCAGAATACATCTGAAAACAGCGAGAAAAGGCACAAGCTTTTATGAGGATGGCAAGATAAATTTAATAACATCAGTCATGATCATCAGCACCAGCATCATCTTCTCAAAATGTCCTAAGAATGCGTTCTAGCTGCTAAAATAACAAGAAAAAAAAAGTACCTATTTCATGGAGAAAAGAATCTGGAAAAATAACAAGAAAGAGTAATGTTTGTTATATAGAGGAAATTTTACTTGCAAAAGGAATGTTGATATGGCCTTGTTACCTGTAAACATAGCATGTTCAGCACATGCACACACATTCAGCACCTCATAAATTAGCCTGCTGTTTTCAGATGCAGTGAAGGATGCTAGCCTCTCACCAGTGCCAAAGAAAGAGTCAGTTACCAATTGAACCAGTTTGTGTGTGTGGAATTGGAGAGTGAGAGGAAGGGGTAAGGGATGCCATCATACTTTTGGCCCCAGGCGGTCAAATATCTGGGACCAGCCTTCCTTAGAAATCACAGACAGGCCCAGCTATTTTTGATATTAGCATTTTTATTCAGCTCTAGCAGGAGATTAACATAAATTTCTCCGGTATTATCAGTAAAAGCCAGCCGTATTATTATCTCTTGAGTAAGCAGAATCTCTATCTCCAAATCCTCTTTCTAAACACACCTAACTGAGTATAATTATTAGAAAGGGGCATAGTGTGTTTAAGCCAAGGAGGAAACAGAACAAAACATAAAATGTGGGTGTATGAGACCTTCCTTTGACAAATGAATGCGATCCGGCCAAGTGAACAATGCTTGGCAAAACTTGTCTGGAAATTTCTTCCAAATGGATGGACTCTTCTCCCTATATAATTTTCCTGCAACAGATAAGGAGGATCATTTAAAGAGAGAGAGAAAGAAAGAGAGAGAGAGAGAGAGAAATAGTCATCATTCAAGAATTCAATTGTAGGTGAAAACAATAGCTTCCAAATGTGCAGCACTGCAATTTATTTTACCAGTAGTGAGTCTTTGGAAGCACCATACATGCAGCACAGAATGAGATGACCAAAAGATAAGCACAGCTTCTAAGATTCCATCAGCCAGAGCTTTGACTCCTGCTTCATTCAAGGGTTCAGTTCAAAGAGCTGGTTATTCCATCAGTGTTTGCTCAACATTTCTTTTTAGAACAATAGAAATGTTGCTTCAACTTTAGCTGCCCCAGAATCAGAATACCCAAAGGATCATGTCCATATGAATCTCTGCTAGAACTCAGAAAGGCCCTAAAGTAATTGTGTAACTTTTTGCAGTCCCCAAAAGTAACCCACTGATGATATTATAAAGAAATTTAGGTCCTCATTGCATTTATTAATACTTCTTTCCTATTGGGGAGACAGTGGAATACATCTAAAAACAGTGAGGAAAAGGCACATGCTCTTATGAGGGTGGGCATAATAAATTTAATAATATGAATCATGACCATCCACATCAGCAGCATCTCAAAATGCTGCTAAAATAGTAAGAAAAAAGGAGTAAATGTTACCCACTGCATGGAGAAAGGAACTTGGAAAAATAACTAGCAGGAGTAATATGTTATACTGGGAAATTTTATTTGCAAAAGGGATGTTATATGGTCTTGAACATAGCATGTTAAACCAAGTCAAGAGCCCTGGTGGTGAAGTGGTTAAATGCCTGTACTGCAGCCACTCACTCACAAACCATAAGGTTGCGGGTTCAATGCCAATGAAAGCCTCAAGCTCGACTCAGGCTTGCATCCTTCTGAGGTCGGTAAAAAGAGTACCCAGCTTGTTGGGGGCAATTAACTTACACTTTGTAAATCGCTTAGGGAGTGCTTAAGTGCACTGATAAGCAGTATAGAAGTGTACTTGCTATTGCTATTGTGATATCTTAACTTCCTGTGATACATGAGAGTCTTTCCATTTATGAGAGCTTTCTCCCCTGATAATAAAGGATTAAATGTGGGAGGAGATAAAGTTACATTTTAATGAGGGTCACTGTGACGAGATAGCAGTTGACAACAGGTGACGAAATAACAGTTGTCCAACGGGATGGCCAGTTGGGCAGAAGTGCAAACTTTGAGATGGTTCTGAACAGAGGTTATAAAAAGCTGGGGAGGTTTTTTAAACTAAAGGCCTGAACAGACAGGCCAAAATAAAGCTGCTTCAGGTCAGTTTGGAGGTATGCTGTTTAAATGACACATGCATCTTAAGAGGCCCAAAGCTAGACCAAAGCTGTGCTTCAGTCCTTAGGAGTGGAGTATGGCTTTGGTGCAGGTTCCGGCCTCTTAGGACGCATGCTTCATTTAAACAGCACACTTCTAAAGTGGCCCGAAGCAGCTTTATTTGGGCCTGTCTGTTCAGGCCCTTAGGAACATCTGGAGTGGAGTCTCCATGGGAGAAGGCTGGTGCAGGGTAACCAGAAGTCATAACTGCAAAGGAGAACAAGGCACTGCAAAATGTAGGGCATTCAAGAAAAATGGAGGGCATTACAAAATAAAAGCCAAAAACACTAATGTAAATATAAATTCATGCTTCTTAGTCATGCTCAAAATGGAGGACATTTTCGAATTCCTCCTGGACAGATGACTGAAATGTAGGATATATGGAGGACATCTGGTCACCCCGGACTGTTGGAGCTGGACCATAGAGGTTTTCAGCCAATCCCATGAACACCAAGGTTTACAAATCCCATTTGTTCTGTGAGTAGCATCAGAGAACATATTAGTTAGTTGCGTTACAGTCTTTTGATTCTTTTCTTGATTTGCCTATTGTATCTTGTAATCGCTAAATATGCCTGGGGAAAAGGTATCCCTCACATAAGAGATATCATTTTGTTATGGAGATTTATTTATTTATTTATTTAGAATACAACAGTTTTCTTGGAAGTACTCCCTCTCTCACACTCTTTTTTCATGTACCTTTTGCTCAGTTTCATCGCCTCTCCAGGGTTGGTGGGGAGGAAAGTCTCTGCAGTATTAGAGATGGAAAGTAACCCAAAGTAACTTACTACTGAGTTACAAGAAAAAAGGGAGACTAATTTAGTAGGCGGTGGCAGCTTAGTTCATTTAAAGGTGGTCTCAGGGGGTCTCATCCTATTCAGCAGAAGTGGGAGGGGAACTCAGAGATCCATCACACTTTCAAGGTGTGATTTCTCCCACTCCCTAAGAGCATCACAAGAGATCCTGTTGTATGTCTGACCAGTATGTGACCTTCTTTGGCAGAAACAACAGAGAGGATCTTCTCACCTAAACTTTATAGTGCCCTGTCTCACAGGACCAATTGGCCTCCCTCTCTTATCATACCCTTCAACTGTCCTGATGTGGCAGAGACAGTTGTGTTTAATCTCCTGCCACTGCATTTTCCAGCTGCCTTTAAAACATTTCAGTTTGTCTCTCCTCCTCCCACTTTATCTCTGGCTCACTTCAACTGCTGCAAACTGATGGGCCATTCAGACTGCCTTTTGTACCAAATTGTAACCCAGATTAAAAGTGGGAAGTTCCCATTGGCACTGGTTTAAACACATCAGAATTAAGGTCTTGCACACCCAATCCAGGGCAAATCCCCTTTAGAGCGGTTTTTCCGAAAGTGGATTATTTCCAGTGTCTTTTAGGAAAACCCATTTCTTCCCTGCTGCCGGCAAATGTGAACTTGGCCCCCCTGGTCATGATTGGGTCAAGTTCAGGGGAGGGATTTAGGTCAGAGGGTGGGCAGTGGGTGGAACATGCCTCCCCTCTCGCACCAGTCGCTTTGCAAGTGGCATTTTTTTTAAAGTTATTTTTTTGTGTGTGTGACAGAATATGCGAATGCTTGTGTTCCCTTTTAAATTTGGCAAATTGACACAATGTGTGAATGCTTTTGCTGCATATGTGTATGTAAGGAGAGATGGCATTCTGGGGTGGCAATTAGAGGGAAAGCAAAGAAAGACGATGCAGAGATGGCATTCTGAGGTGGCCTCCCCTGCAAGCGACATTTTTTATTATTGTTGTTGTTGTTGTTGTTGTTGTTGTGACAGATTATGCACATGTTTTGGGCCGGAAGGGAAGGGAAGAGGCTGGCATGGGGGGGGGGGAGGCAAGGGCTTTGGAGGTGGCATTGGGCTTGAAGGGAAGGGAAGAGGTTCCAAAGAGAAAGAAATGCTGGGCTGGAAGCGAAGGGGAAGCTAGAGGCTGGCATTCAGAGGGAAGGCTGTGGAAACCCATGACTTTGGGGGAGTCACACTCTCTCAGCCTCAGGGGATAGGCAATGGCAAATCTCTTCAGAACCAATCTTGCCAAGAAAACCCCAGGATGGGGTCGTTTTAGGGTTGCCATAATCTGTAATGACCCAAATACAACACACGAACACACCTGGAGGTTTTTAAATTTGACAAGTTGACAGAATATGCGCACACTGCCGCCAGTTTTTTTTTTAAAGGAGGGGGGAAAGCATCCATTTGGTTGGCCAATGGTTGTAAGATATGTCACCTTTGACGAAAGAGAAAGTAAATTTGATTGACAACAAAGGAGGCTCCATTTTAAAGCAGTACTGCAAATGTGAATTTCAGAGGGGCAGATTGCATCGATCAAGGTAAAAGATAGTGGAAACTTCTTTCCGAGCAACCCTAACCCTAATGAGTGAGTGGGAATGAGGGCTGAGTTTAAAGTGCAAAAGTATTTCAACTCAGTTAACTCAGCAGGAGGGAGAGGATAAGAGCGGCAGAATCTTGCCATTTCCCAGTTGAATCAGGCAAAAGTAAACTGCTGCCGCTTCTCCTCTTCTAGCTTGCGAGTTCTTCTTCTTGAATAATGTCTACTATCTTGACTGCACTCCAATGTTGCTTGGCCAGATATGTCCTGATTTCCACCTGTGAAATGTTAGAGGATATGCCAAATGCCACCTGCACCTAAAGAACTTTTGTCTTTGTTGGATTTCTTCTTGCTGGATGTTTTATATGTTACTTATTATACATGGCATTATATATAACTTATCAAAGTACTGTAATGTGTAATAAAAAGTAGCAAAAATATGCATATAGCAAAAATATTAAAATAATTTAAAATTTATACACAGAGAGAGAGAGAGGGAGAGTGACCAGCAATACTTTTGATCAACAGAATTAATCTGGGAAAGCCTGCCCCGGATGAAGAAAAACCTCTGTGTAAACCATGCTCACAAGATAAGCCTGTACTAGGTAAATATTTGAAAATTTACCTTTTTGGATTATACTACCCAAAATTCTCCAGTCAGCATGGCCATTATGCCAACATTATTTATTTATTTATTTATTTATTTATTTATTATGGTACGGTATTTATACCCCGTCCTTCATCCCTAAAGGCTATCAGAGCAGCTACATCAGTTGAGCAAGCAATAAACCCCTGGACGTTTCTAAGCTTTGCGCTTAAACAGCCAAATTCCTTCCAAGATTTCCTTTTTTAAAAAGTGGCCTACAAAGATAAAGTTTATAAGCAGGCAAACAATGCCCTCTTATGACATTGACTAGTTGATGGAAGTGATTTACTTCACTTGATTCATGGTGGAAATACTTCTGAAAGACAGAGGACTGAAAGAAAAAAGGAGAAAGGTGCCAAAAAGATGGCTTTTCTTCTTCTTTTTATTCTGAAATAGATAATCATACTTACGTTTTTGAAAAGAGGACTGAAAGGTTTGTTTTACTGTTCACATTTGAAAAGGCAGAGAAATGTTTCTCATTGCTTACCATATGGCACAGAGATTATGGATACACATTCATGCAATGCAATGTGGGTTCCCACTTGGTTATCTCTGTCTCAGATGTTCACACAACTTTAACTTTTAACAATATCCTGGCTACCGGATGAACAAGGCAGAGTTTAGGACCCAGGGATTATTTTTGTGTGTTATGGTTTTTTTTCCTTTTTCTTTTTGGCTTGCAGCCTGTGACAGCTGACCGAAAATCAATGAAGTGTACTTTAAGAAGCTTCACAGTGGTGCAAGATAAGGCTCAAAAGCTATTCTCCCTGCTCCCAGCTTATTAACCCTCATGGTTTAGAATTATTTTGCTGTAACTCCTTTCACAGATGGAAATGGCTTGCCTATGAAAACCAAGAAATCCAGTGAGAGATGTGGCCGTGATAATGGGGGTGCTAGATGTTATTACAGTCTCTCTTCTCCTTTGTGTTCACAGTTCAGGTAAGTGCAATTTTTTCAAGTTAAAAATGGAGGGGGGGGATGTGACAGATCTTTGACTGCTTGCAAACCACACAGTGATGTATGTGCAAAAATTAAGCTACTGGATCTCACTTATTTGACATACTTATGCGCATGTGAGTGTGCACTTTTGCACACACGGACATATATACAGAGAGCGCTATATACACTTACATACATAAACATGCACCCATTAAGCGATACTTGATAGCCACTTCAGTACTGCTGTCTTGTATTTCATCTTCCAAGTATCTTCTTTTTGAGAAGAATTCTGTTAATTGTGACATTACGATCTCCACTTTCATTTTAGCACATAACGCATAATAAAAACAACTGGAGTATGCTATTAATTTATTTCACAAAGTCGGTATACATAGTGCATTGCTGAGAAACATCAGCAAAAGACAAATCTCTACCTAAAGTAGCTCACAGTCTTGCAGTGCAATCCTATCCTATGCTTGACTACTCAGAAGCAAGTCCTATTGAGTTGCATCCTAAATTTGGATGAAGGAGGAAGAAAGGCAGTGAAAAGGAGAAGGCGAGACAAGGGTAATGAAGGATAGATAGAAGTAAATACAATTCAAGAGTCATCGTTGCTTTCTTCTCAAAGCCCCCAACTGTCATTGATGAAATGTTTGTGAGTGAGAAGGGTTTGCTTTTCATTAAGGAGATCTTTGCAGGTTAGTAGAAACACCTAGCTTTAACAAGAAATTGTAAAACTAAAAGATTGTATGTACAGCGCTGTGTAAATTTACAGCGCTTTATAAATAAAGGTTAATAATAATAATAATAATAATAATAAAACATTATAAGCACCAGTTTTTCTCTTTTACAGAGTGCCCCTTATGAATGTTTATGCTACATGTGAGTTCAGCTCCCAAAACTTCCCAAAGTGTTCGCTATTTGCTTTTAATTCCTTTCTTTCTCCTCCTTTCCACCACATTTCCCCTAAAAGTCTGGAAGAATATAATACTGTTTGTTATTCCCCCTTGCGCATTAGGAAGCCCCAAAAGCAGACATTTACAAATTTAATTGGCTTGTGAGGAAGAGAGCACTAAATGCTTACAGAGCAATCCTCTGTGAGTTTTTATTGTTGTGTGCCTCCAAGTCTTTTTGATTTATGGCAAGCCTAAAGTGAACCTATCATAGGGTTTTCATGGTATGTTTCTTCACAGAGGCATTATCATTGCCATCCTCTGAGGCTGAGAGAATGTAACTTGCCCAAGATCACCCTGTGGGTTTTTGTGCTTGAGCAGGGAATCGAACTCTGGCCTCCAGAGTCATAGTCCAACACTCAGACCACCATTTCCCCCCCATATGGATGGATGCAGGTTGAATTGACAGATCAGGAACATCCCAGACCATGAGATTTCAGGGCCAAAACCTGAGTTCTGGGAACATGGGCTGTCAATGTCCTTAGACATAATACATCAATCACAATTGCTCAGCGCATGTAATTCAAATAATAAACACCAAGTCTAGCAAATGTGAAAATATTTTTCTGGTTGGTAAAATCAAGTTTTCTAAGCTCTGCATTGAAAGGGGGACAGATTTCTGCTGCTTTGTTTTTACCTTTATAAACATTACTTTTAAGAGCACATTGAAGTACATGTTGTTTTCCACATTAAACTCTCCATAGTAGCTGCTGTCATGCAACTACACTAACAAGGGACCAAGAACAGATGTGTGTAATTTTAAAGGCTGTGCTCTGACTCTGAGATTTCTCCCTCAGGCCTGAAAACTGGAAAAGAGGATCCAGAACCTGAGATTCTGGCGCTGGATAGACAGGCCCTATGGGGTGCTGTTGTGATGTGTGAGGGGCGGTGCTTCCAGATGCTACTCGCTCCTCGCACGTGACGAGGGCGTCAAAATGGTGGCACCCTGTACATATGGGCGCCACCATTTTGATGTAACGGACGTGTAGCGTCCGCACATCCCGGCACCTTTGTCATGCTGCAAGTGCGCCATTGGTGCCTTGCAGCATCACAGTGGCACCAGAGAAAGAACCCGCTTTTTGCTGTGCGAGGGAGCCGCGCGGTTTGTCCGCTGCGGCTCCTTCGCGCAGCAAACCAGGGTGGCGGCAGGCCACCCTTTTTGGGAGGTCTGTATCCTGCCCTAGGAACCCTAGAAGCATGGGATCTATGGGGACCCACATGGGGGCCACATGTGATCCACAGTCTGTGTTGTCCACCAGTGGTCTAAAATGCCTAGCTACAAAATACAACACATAAAAATTCAAGAAGTGTCAGAAAACCCCCTGAGTTTGGAATTCTAAATATATATTTTTCTGAGTAAAACCCGTTGAACTTAGTGGGACATGTCTATGAATAAACATGCAAAAGATTGTGTTTGCACATTTTTCTAGGCATATACTAGAGGCAACATTGTTATGTGCCTTCAAGTCATTTTTAACTTATATCACAGGGCTTTCTTGGCAAAATTTGTTCATAGGCTGCCATCTGAGGCTGAAAGTGTGTGACTGGCCCAAGATCACCCTGTGGGTTTCCATGCTGGAGTGGGGATTTGAACCCTGGTCTTCCAGGGTCCTTGTCCAACACTCAAACTACTATAACACACTGGTTCTCATAGTGACAACACTTCACAGTTATTGTGCATTTTTAATGACTTCAAACACCTCTCATACTCATACATTATCCCTTATTTCCAGAAAACCTGTAAGTATGTCAGTATTATGTAGTCAGCCTGAGGGAGAGACTGAAGCAGATAAATAATGACTTTTCTCAGCCTCCTAGTGAGGTAGTGGCAGAGGTGAGATTTGAGCTGTGGGTGCAATTTCAGTAAATTCTGGAAATGATCAATAAGTCATTGGTGGAGGGTGATTTTTGGTTCTTTCCAAACATAGACAACCCACATGGCTGCCATTAATGGGAGCTGGAAGTGACATCCCAGAAAACAGAAGTCACTTCAGGCAATTTTGAGGGCAATTGTTTTTGTTTGGTTTTGGGTACTCCTCCATGAAATTAGAAAGCAAATCTACCCCCTCTTTTTGGCCACTTTTAAAAAAACAATTGATAAAAGAAATGTTGGCGCATTGGTTGGGGACTGGGGAAGGGCAAGGGTTGCATGGAATTGGCATCTAGGCCCCACATTGTCTACTCTTGATCTGCAATATCAGAGACAACATCCCTCCGAATATAAGTTCCTGGGAAACACATCCTTGCAATCATAACCTGCTTCTGAGCTTTCCATATGGATCTAGCCACGGAGGAAACAAATTACTGAATATATAGGTCTTTGGTATAATCTGGACAACTTCTTATATTTTTTTCAATGTAGGGTGGAAATAAATTCTAATTACTATTAGTATTACTATTATTAACATTTGCACGTTTGCTAATTATAGCAGTTCTGCTTTTTCTGCTGGGAAATCCACTCAGGTAAAGACTCACTGCAAAAGGGGTTGCAGTTCTCTCAACGAACAGCATATGTTGTACCATCAGATAGAAGTTTTAAGAGAATTAATGGATCTGCCCTTCTGGCTTATTAAACAATATCCATTAGCACAATACCACAGTCTTTTTCCATGTCAGACATTCTGGTGTGGTGAATAGCACAGTGGGGTAATAATTTCATGACAGACAGGTTTATCCATGTATATAACACTGGATTTTTAATAGTCATTTGTAAAATTCTGGAGAAAACATTGCAGATGACATTATTAGCCTACTGCTTACTACCAAGCTAAAAACCTTCCTTGAACTCCATTTTAGATTTCAGTTTAAGGCAGGACACTGCCAGCACTGAATAGCTATTCTCGGACCCACTCAATGTTAAAGTCTGTGAAACAGAAGAGAATGTTAAGGGCATTTATTGTCATTTCTCTATCTTTTTTGTGCCTCTTAATTATTAAAACACTGTTATCAGCACAGGACAGTCATCTTTTTTCTCTTCTCTCCCCCATCAATTTATTTTTTAACCAAAGGATTAGTGCCTTGGGGATGCTTCTCTAATACATTTAATACGTTTTTTAAAAATTATCCAACTCTGTACAATTATTACATCAAATGACATAATTCAAACACATTTCTTCATTTTATATGGCTTATGAGATAAGCTCTCTTTTCCTGGCCTCATTTTTCTTTACACCATTTAATCCTGATCCAGTTTGGAATCATAAAATTATACCCAAGTACTTCCATACCAGCTTTGGATATAATTAGCCATACTAGTATTCTTTCAAATACCAAATGCACTAGACCTAGTATTTGCTATTCATAATGTTGTGGCATAATGGATTCTGCCAAAACTGAACCATGCATGTTACAATTGGAGCATATTCTTAGATCACTTAGGTTGCTGCCACACTGAAGAATTAAAGCAGTTTCACACCACTTTAACTGTCATTCTATGAGATTTTGGTATTTGTAGTTTGTTGTGGCACCAGAGAGCTCTCTGTCAGAGAATGCTAAATATGTCACAAAACTGCAAGTCCCAGAATTCCACAGCACTGAGCCATGACAGTTAAAGTGGTTTTAAACTGCATTAATTCTGCAGTGTAGATGCATCCTTAGTTTACCTCATGGGGGTTTAGAAACGAGACATTCATCCTGTCCAATACTTTAAAAATGTTACTTATTCATTGGGGTTTTATGATTAATACATCAGTTACTACTTATGAGCACTCAATAATACAATGAAGAACTAATGCTAGTGTTATGTTGTTGTGTGCTTTCAAATCATTTCCAACTTATGGTGACCCTAAGGCAACTCTATCATGGGGTCTTCTTGGCCAGTTTCTTCAGAGGAGGTTTGCCATTACCATCCTCTGAGGCTGAGAGAGTGGGACTTGCCCAAAGTCACCCGGTAGGTTTCCATGACCAAGCTGGGATTTGAACTCTAATCTTGAGTGTCCTAGTAGTATGTTTATACCTGTAATTAAAAAAACTAAAAAAGGTCACCACACGTACAATCCTTTCCCCAAATAAATAAGGTTATGCAATTAAAAATGTTTATATTGATCTCATTAGAACTAAAAAAAGTTCTATCTGTTACTATCTTTAAAAAAACACCACCACCAATGTGTTATATGAGTAATGTTACTTTTAATATGTTACTTCCAACCTCTGACTGTACCAATACTCAGATATGGATGACTGCAGCATGTTGCTATATTCATCCTGCTTGGAAGTAACTTTCCAGGCTTAGATCAGTGATGTGTAAGTGTTCCTTAGAGCAGGGGAAGTGCTCCATCATGCACAGCTGAACAGTTGTGTATTAGGGAATTTAGGCAAGTGCAACCAGGATCACCTCCTGTTTTTTCCCCTCTTCTATACACCTGCTTGACGTAGAGGCAGCATTACGATGTGGTTTGAAATACTATATAAGAATTGAGAAATCCTTTCCCTTTCCCTTTAGCAAAAGTTGCTTCTAGCTGGAAATAGCAAAAGAAACAGATTATGTTTTGGACAAGTACTCTGAGAAAAATCTGTCAAAATTCTATTTGTCATGGGCAGGTCTTACGTGTTTTCCGCATTTACCGGTTTGACAGAAGGGGGGTACCCTGTTTGTATAGGTACCCCCCTTCTGTCAAACCGGTTGTCCACTTATACTTTTGCTTTAATTCCAAGACAGTGAACCACCATTTTAATTCCCACAGTGCCCTATTCTTCATGCCTGCAATAGCAATTAAATCACAAGTATTTTAAACTGCCCTTACATGCATTTTCTTCAGGGACTTTATCACACGGGGAAAATCGGGGGTTTAAACAGCGATTATCCCATGAAAATTGTGCAATCGTGATTAACATTTTCACACACATCACGATTCAAGAGTCATTATCCCAGGAATAAACAGGCAACAAACAGCAACAAATCATTCATGGGATTTCCCCGTGAATGGTTTGTTGCTGTTTATTGCCTGTTTATTCCTGGAATAATAGCACTTTAATCACGACATCATGTTTGTGATTGAGCGATTTTCATGGGATAATTGCTGTTTAACCCCCTGATGTTCCCCGTGTGATAAAGTCCCAGGTCACACATGGTGCAGTTCTTTCCAATGGGATTAGTAAAGGAAGATCCATGACACTGCCACCCTGTTGGTCCCCCCCCCCCCAATCTGTCTTATTGGTTGAAAAGCAGACTTTTGCCTCATGTTTTGATTTTACTCGGTGGTACAAGTATCTCTGTATTGATCCACATTTTCCCTCTTCTCTCCCCCCCCCCCTCCAATTCAGCTTTTACTGTGTTCAGCTCATTTGCTGAGAATGAAGATGCTCTTTTGCGGCACTTATTTCATGGGTATCAGAAGTGGATCAGACCGGTGAGACATTCCAATGATACCATAAAGGTGTACTTTGGATTGAAGATCTCCCAACTGGTAGATGTGGTAGGTCTTTCATCTAATCCAGAAGCTGCTGCTTCTTCCATCAGGGCTGAATTAGGCCAGGGCCAGAGACAACAAGTCTGTGAAGGTTCTCTACAGTCCCCTCTACTCCTGCTGAGGTGGATGAGACCCCTTGAGACCACATGATTTTATTTAAAAACAAACCTTGCTGCTGCCACCCCCAATGCATTGGGACATTGCCAAGGATCTCACTCGTATTTGCAAACCCAGTCAGGAACTGACCAAGCTAAGGTACCCAAAGAAGAGTGCAAAGAGGCAGAGTACTTTAAAGAAAAGTACATGAAGGACCAACTTGTCCTCCAGGCACAAACAGAAAAAAGTGTACGTTACAGAGTACAACCATTTCATTCAAACCAGTAAATCAAATCAAAATCCTGATGCCACTGATATGTTCATGGTACAAGAACCTGACCTTACCTGACCTTACTCACAGCTCAGGTAGGATTTTTAGTCCTTGATGTTTCTGGATAACTGGGAGCCTGGACTCCATTGTCCAGCTCCACCAGCTTCCTCATGGCCTGCCTCATGAGAGTCAGAGACAAAAGCAAGGTAACTCATGAACAGACAAAAGCCTCATGTTGCATCCAGGCTTTGAAAAACCCGTCTCTCAGAAGCATCTCAAAGGTTTGCGCTTTCCCTCAACTGCCAATATCCTTGGACAGGTGCCATTTCATCATCTGTGATGTAAAACCTCATTAAAATGCATCTCCTCCCAGTGGCATCACTGGGGTTCAGAGTGCACAGGGTGACAGCCCAAAGAGGGGTGACACCCAGTCCTCCCCTCACCTCTGCTGCGGCTCGATTTTCCTTGGCTCTTTGCTGCGGCCCAGCTCTTTGCTGCCACTTGGTTCTGCCTTGAGGAAAACTGAGCTGTGGCAGGGAGGTGTAGGGGGAGCACGTGCTTGGCCCACCTGAGCCTGCCTGCCACCTCCTTCTGAAAGCCCTGCCCCTTCTGTTTCCAAATCCCACCCTGCCCTCAGTGACACCATAGTCTGGGATGCCACTGCCCCCAGTCCTCTTCCTGCTGACCTTACCAAAAAGCATTGAGACAGAAATGGTTCCCACCCAACTTCTTCGAAATGAGGGCAATGCCTCCAATAAGAATTCTGCCCCCTCCCCCAATACATTTCCCCTCTAGTACCCAATGTTAGCATTGCAGAGAGTGAGACACTGAAAATGGTTCACATCTAGAATGCTTACATTTGCTTGTGTTTGCATTCCCTTGGGAACTTTGCCTGCCTCCTTTTCTTTGGATGCCTAAACTGTATTTTGTATGCTCCCTAAAGTACCACCTCCCTGAATGCAATCCACTCTCCTTCCCTTTGTAACAGTTGCCTTCTCTCAGGCTGCATCCGCACTGGGGAAATAATTCAGTTTGACTCCACTTTAACTGTCCTGGCTCAGTGCTATGGAATTCTGGGAATTGTAGTGTCGTGAGACATTGAGCCTTCTCTGCCAGAGAGTTCTGGTGCCTCAGCAAACTAATAACTTATTGTTATTATTATTTTGTAGTGCTTTGTTCTCTATTATTATTATTATTATTATTATTATTGAAATATTATGCAGCCTCTGTTCTTGAAGGAGTACCGGAAGCAAATGGAGCCAAATTGCAGCGCAGCATCATGGGAAATGTGGGACCTTGGAGGTTTGGGGGGGGTGTACCAGAATGGAAGCAAAGTTGCATTCCACACCAGACCAATTTGGATTGAAATCAAAGTGAGCTTGGAAACAATTTTTGTGAATTTGTTTGTTACCGAATTCACAAAAATCAGGAGTCACTTTGGATTAACTGTAGATCCACCTCGGAATGACGTCCTATAGAAAGCAATCATGTGAAATAATACACCATGTTTTAATGTGACTTCGCATGGTTGGACCCACAGTGGCTTCAGATCAGAGCTGCAAAACCCTCGGTGTGATAAGGGCCAAATACTCATCTGAAGCTTTAAATGACTGAAATGCTAGGACTTTGTGGACTGAAAGGATGGACAGAATTATTATTGGGTAACCATGCCACCATCCCCTCTCCCATATTTTCCAATGTACAGCTAGGCCTAGTAACCTTAGGATGGGGGTAAAGAGAACAGAGCTTGTGCAGGGAAGGAAAGGAGATTTACTGTTACAACAACTAAAAGAAAAAAAGAACAGTGGCAGGAACACTTGCAATGCTCAGTGAAGCCCCTGCCCAGCCAGATCCGGAGACATTATACTGTTTGTCACTTGCAGAGGGCAATGCTGCTCACCCCTATTCCTTTCTTTGCTTAAGGAAGACCTAGTTGTCAGCACAGTTGGCCCTAGATAGCTCATGTGGTTCTTACCAGCCCTGGGCTTTGAGGTTTCAAGAACTGGAATCCCTGATAACCATGCTGAAAGACAAAACAGAACAGCTGGGTTCCTTTCAATCATGCAGCTATAAAAGGCTCAAGAATAGCTCCCAGGGGTTATAACTCAAGCGGAAGAGCTGGCTTAGTGATTTCTAAGTAGGTCTATACTTCTCTTCTCACCATTAAATGCAAATGGCAATGTTAGCCACAGTAAGTGTATCCTTAAGGGACTGCGGCTCTTGTAGCACCTTTGAGACTAACTGTGCATCTGAGGAAGTAGACCAAGTCTACAAAAGTGTATGCAACAATTTCTTTCACACAGTCTCAAAGGTGCTACAAGATTCCTTTGAATACTGATATACCAGACTAACACAGCTACATTTCTGAATGAAGGGATTAGATAGTTTATGTAACAGCTATCTGATAGGAATTCTTCTGGATGCCCTGTACAATTTTGAAAGAATTGTTTTCTCTTAGGCTGAGGGGGATGTTGGGAGGTTTTGTTTTCTTCAGAAGTCAAATTACTAAGCTATCTAAGCTTCAAGAAAGTTGTTAAAACAGATCTCTTCCGGCAGGTCTTCCCAGAATAAACTACTCGGCCATGTAAATACCTCCCCCCCCCACATAGATGTGATGATTCTGCCCGCCGTTATTGTTTTAATTGTAATTGTCTTTATGTAATTGTAATTGTTTAATTCTCTTTTTAAGGGGGCAATATTTTGTATATATTGTTGTATTATTTTTAATATTGTAAGCCACTTTGATTGTTTTGACAAAAAGCGGGGTAGAAATAAAAGTTTTATTTATTTTATTTTATTAGAAGAAATTGACGAGGTCTGCTTCTCTTTATACCTACCTCTCCATAGGATGAGAAGAATCAGCTGATGACAACTAATGTGTGGCTGAAACAGGTAAAATATAAATGGCACTGTATAATTTTAAACAGTTTTGTCGTGAATGTCTTTGTCACGAGTCTGGTATTTTGATGATGTCTGTAAAGATTTAATAACTGTATGGAGACAGAGGTTCCCAAACCCATTAAAGTGGTGTCAAACTGGATTATTTTCTGCAGTATGGATGCAGCCTCTGTCTTGACTGCTGTGCTATTTGAGCTTCTTTGAGCAGCCTTCACCAATACAGTACTTCCCAGATGTGTTGGACTACAGCAGCAACCAAGGATGTCCATTGCTTGCTGGAGATAGAGTTGAAGCAGGGCTAGAGTCTGAGAGATGGGAAAATGTCAACCGCTTCCCTGAAATTTCAGTTGGTGTTTTCTTAAGCCATTGTGCATTTTTACATATGAAGATAAAGGGGGACACAGACAGACAGGCAATATTCTACTACCAAATGTTTCAGTAAGAAAGCAGCCTACTTCTGCCCTACAGTGACTGAATTGGGAAACATGTGACACTTCCAACTGTTATGAAAATGAAAATGCCTAATCTAAAGCTACCTTAAATAATGTCAATAGAATAACACTGAATAACTGAATTATGTTACAGTTTATCTCAAGGCTTACTTCACTTCAGACAGTGTGTTGTATTTACTTTTCAATAGGACAGTAACCTTCGATTCCGTTGGAAGATAACACTGCAAACCACTACAGAATAGGAATCACAATACTGTACTTCAATACTGCTATTATGCTATGAATTGAAAATAAGCCCTACACGCACACACATATACTTACTCTTCAAAATATACAAAAGCAGAAGCAATAGGCCTAGGAAAGCAATAGGCCTAGGGAAAAAGCATAAGAAAAATGATATATGTGGTATGATATGGTGTGTGTCAGTGGCGTCCCCCACCCCAGTGTCACCTGCTGCACACTCAGCCCTCTCCTTTGCTGTTGCAGCAGAGATCTCATAAGAAGGTCTCTGCTGCAGCAGCAAAGCTGGGAGGGCACAACTGGGTGTCACCTGATGCAGGTCGCACCCCTGTACCCACCTGGCGATGCCACTGGTGTGTGTTTGGCTTTCTAACAGAATACTCTTCCTTGATCTATCTTTCAGTAACTGTCTTGGGTGATCAGTAATCATGAGACATGATTTGTAGTGGGGTATCAGAACAGTACAATAACACAATTGTAGCTTTCTGGTTGTGTGTGTGTGTGTGTGTGTGTGTGTGTGTGTGAGAGAGAGAGAGAGAGAGGAGATTATCTCATGGGGGTAAGAAACAGGAGAAAAGTATTATGCTCCAGTCATGTTTGCACGATTGCAGGAACATTTTCACACAACGTTGTGCACATACTGTACTTGTCCCGTTATTAAAGTGTCATGCTAGTGCAACTCCTGATTAACAACAATAATATTAATGGCTTGCCAATAGCGCTTCATTAGCGCTATCACCAATGTGTGAATGGCACATTTCAATAGCGCTACTTGGAGTCCATGATTAAACCTTCCAGTAATAAATTGAATCCCCCAGTTCCCCAGTGTGCCATTCGGCAGAATCACTTCCTGTGTCACACTTGTGAGTCCCAAGAGAGTTCCTTAGCGGCAAGAGAAAAACGGGACACCAATGCTAAAAGCTGCTGATGTGCGGAATGTGAAAGCACTGTTTTACCATTTGTGGGTTGTTAATGCCCCATTATTGTGACACTGTGTGAAAGTAAAGGTTGCTATTTCACCATTGTATCATTATTGCTAAATAATGTTAGAATAGTGCTATTAAACTGTAGATAGTCCTCATGTGATAATTTGATGAGAGAGAGAGAGAGAGAGAGAGAGAGAGAGAGAGAGTGTTGTGTGTGTGTGTGTGTGTCTGTCTGTCTGTCTGTCTGTCTGTTTTGGATGTGTAGATGTTCACTGGCAAGACCACTGTATCATGGGAAAGAAGAGGGAGTGCAGAGGATATGGTAAAGACTGTTTTTAAAATCCAAATGCAAAAAGGGAAATATAAAAACTAAGGCCACTGAACTAGCCTTAGTTCATTTGTCTTCTTGTTAGCTTTCCAATGTGAAAGTCTTTTTCAAGTGCAGTGATGTGTGCCAATAGGCTTGTGTGATAAGGCTCTAGGTAATAAAGCCTGCACACCGCACTCCCACATTTCTGGCTGTAGGCTTGCTGAGTTGGAGATAAGATGGGCCACTGAAAAAACCCGCTTTCTGAATGACTTGTATTGCAGGATCAGGCATGTAAAAGTGCCTTTTGCTTAGCTTTTGGCAAAGCAGGCCAAAGCAGACCTTGGGGACTATTAATTTTCTCTTGGAGGGCACAGGAGTGATTGGCAGTATAATAAGTCAACACAGAAAGACGTAAAGAAAACCAACAACCCAACGATGACTAACTGTACCTTATTCCTGTGTTACATGGGTGCACAGTCTGAAGCCCTTGGCTGCAGGTTGTGCTGCTCTGTTTCTTTTTTCCCAGTTGGGCTGCTGTAGGGTGGTCAAGTGCAAAACAGGTCAAAGCTCCTGTCAGTGGCATCACTACTCCAGGGTAGTAACCCATGGTGTTACCCCATAGATCTCCTGTGATTGAGGTGCAGATAAGGAAGAGGGTCTCACTCTGGGGGACCCAGCATCCTACTACCACCGCAGCCAACATAACAAAGATGAGATGCCCCCCTCAGCTAGCACCATTTTTTAAATGACAGATCTCCACCCTCAAAGAAAGAGGAAGAAACAGCAAACAGTCTGCTCCATATGGAACAACAGTGGAAAGGAGCCACATAGATGGGGAAGGGGAGGCTGCAGGAGGGAGGAGCTGAGAGAAAGTTATGTGGGTTTACCCCCTGTTCTCACCCCCTGCAAAAGGGAGCAGAAAACACCCCCTTTCTTTCTGGGGAAGGTGTCTTGGGATGCCTCATTGCTTCCCAGTGTCACCCCCTCTGATAGTGTCACCTAGTGCAGTCTGCACCCCTCTCCCTTTGTTCGTGATGCCACTAGCTCCTGTTCTGGAGACCTGATGATAAATGAGAGAGGCTTTCAGCAGGCTTTGGCTTACCTTCTTTGGCAAACCACAGTCCTAGGAATGTCTAGGTTCATATACTGAGAAGAATTTTTGGCACAGGATAGAACCATACTTAGTACTTTTTGTTAACATGTTTGTATTTTGATCTATATTGAAGGATCTAAGGTGTGTGGGGGTATAAAGTGAAACTCTGATTTAAAAACAAATTTGAACTATTTAAATTTAAAGCAATACAAAATAATTTAGCAAATCTTAAAATATATGTTTTAAAAATTAAACATGGAACCAGTGAACAATTAAAACAGTTCAAGTATTTACTTGCAGTACTCTGTCGCGCTCTTTCCTATCTTCTGAGGCTAATGATGTGGGTGAACTCACCTATACAGAAGGGCATACAAACAAATTCAGAAGGCTTGGAGAAAGTGGCATAAGGAAAAGTAGTGGAAAGGATTAAGCATGCATCACTTGCTTGCAGACTGTAATTGATTATTAGTATCTGAAGCGTATAAGCATCAAAGAGGAGGAAGAATATTTTAGTACATCATACAGAGCAGCTTAACTAGGACTCACTAAATGAAATTAAGAAGCTAAATGTCCAACTATACATGATGTGCAAATCTGTGATACAGAGCAGCAATATGGCTTTAAAAATATCATTTGAAGGTGGAGATTTAAGTGGAGAGGAACTGAGGGAGGGAGACTTAACCCTTTCCCCAACGTAATTTCTGTACTCCAGATTGTACCCCAAGTATCTTCTGCCTGCCTCCCCATGTGGTTCAAAATGTAAGCCCTGTGTTTCCACTTTTCATTCTCCAGGGGTCTATGTACTAAGGGGCAAAGCAGGCAGCCCCAAAGGAGTGCCTTGCCTTTGAGTGCCAAATTGGGGCTGCAGCAACTGCACGCCGCGGCCCCAATCTGGCATTTTTCTGGCTCCAAAAGAAGCAGCAAAAAGCCACTCCTTTTGGGAGCGGAAAAAGGGCACCTTTGCTGTGGTAGTGCCACTTTTCAGAACTCTTTTTGGCATGTGGTGTCTGAACAAGATGTCAAAGGAGCATCCTAACGCTGCCCGCTGTGCAGTCAGGTGGGTGGTGTGATGGCAGCTTGGGGGTGGAGTCAGGGCGTGTGGCTGCCATGCCCCCACTCCACCCCAATGCTGGCTCTTTTTGACAGTCTGTTTAGTCTCTTAGGTGGGATACAGACTGCCCAAAAAGGGCGGTCTGCCAGCGCCTCCTTTTCCGCCAGCGGGAAGCCACAGCGGATAAACTGTGTGGTTTCCTGCCAGCAAAAAAAGAACTCGCAAAAAGCAGGTTCTTTTTCTGGCACACTTGTGATGCCTGAGTGCACCAATGGCGCACTCGTGACATCACAAGTGCGCCGTGATGTGCGGATGCTAAGCATCCATCGCGCCAAAATGGAGGTGCCCGTGTAGACAGGACGCTGCCATTTTGACACTGCTAGTACGTATTAGGGTTAGGGAGTATCTGCATGGTGTGTGTTCCCTAACCCTAGTACCACTGCTGGCATGCCACATTTTGCCCATCTGTACTGGGCCAAAGCTATCTTCTTCCTGCCCTCCCAATCATTATTGTACCAGGTCTCACCCTCCAATCTGCTCTGCATCCTCCTTCTGGCTAGAAGCAAGTAGGCTAGATTAACTGTTCCTTATCTGATGTCCCCCGAAGAAAGAAGAATTCCCTCATTTTACTTTGATCTGGGATCATCTCCTTTAGTTAAGATTTGTGTGTGTTGTATGTGTGTGTTGCAGTGGGAAGCTGTGAGCAACTGTGGTTTGTACTTCATGCACAGTGCTTAATGACATCACCAGAAACTGTACCTAGGTCTCAAGTTTTGATCCAGGAACTTAAGGCCTAAGATGATCCCAAACTGGCAATCTTTCTTTTTTTTAAAAATGTGTGTATTGGGGAGGGATCTTTTGTGAGTGTGTTATAAGCAGAAGAATGGTGGGTGGGTGGAAATGGGTTCTGACGAACATTTAAGACAGTGGGGCATGGGATTTATTTGTAAATAAAGGGGGGAAATCCAAAGAAAAGGGCAAAGCTACCAAGGGAAAGCAAACACAGCAAATGTAAATAAATGAGTAACTCTTTTATATCACACAGTTATATCACTTAACTGCCTTGAATGCATCTTGTGGAATCCTGGGGTCTGTAGTTTGATGAGGCACTAGAGCTCTTCAGATCAGAATTGTAAACTGCAAATCCCAGGATTCTCCAGGACAGAACCACGACGGTTAAAGTGAAATAATACTGTTATAATTCTGTAGTGTGAAAGGGCCCCTGGCTATTTCTCATCTTTCACTGTTTGTCTTGCAAGCTGCTGTTTGTCCTGCTGCTGAAGCAAGCAAAAGAGGTGTACGTATTTAATTCTATTTCATTTTTGCAATGCATGATACAAGTGCAATGCAAAGAGAGGGTTGTTTGAAAAATCCCTAGCTACTCAAAATGGCGTGTGCTGGAGATGCAAAGAGGGACTTGGCTTTTGTAAGAGCTCTGTGCCTGAATTCTCTACAAGAAGATGCTTTCATTGCTGGCATTGATTTTAGGTAGCACACTTGTTCTTCGTTTGCCTTCCCAGGGGGCAACCTAAAAACGTATAAATAATACATATAAATGGAGAGGCACTCTCTCTTCTTTCTATTACTGTAAGCAAGTTGCCATGCTGAGATAGTTTGACTCACGCGCTGCAGTATGAAGGCAACATTAGCCTGTCAGATGACCAGGGAAAAGAAAGCAATTTGGCCAGCTGTTGTTTTGCTTTAAGGGCAGCTAAATCTCTAGAAATAAACACAGGAGACTTTGGACGAGGCAGAAATAATTATTATCTTCTGCGAATGTTTGCAGAGATCAAGCTGCTTTTAAAGGCACCTTCAACACGCACACACTTGCAACTCTTAATGCAACACCTCCTTGTCCTCAAAAGCCCCATTGCATTGGTGGATTTCTGTGCCTTACAGTTTGTGAAGGGAGCTGCAGTTAACACTGCTTGTTTCCCAAAGGTCAAGTTTGTCTTTGTAATAGAGTGGTCTAAAAAAGCATTTAAAAAAGCATAAAAAACCATCTGGTACACAAGCACCATCCAGATGCATTTGGGCTACAACAACACAGTCCTTCAGATATTTCAAGAGGAAGTCCCAGCAGACTGGAGGAGGGCAAACATTGTCCCCATTTTTAAAAAGAGAAAAAAAAGAGGATCCCAACAATTATCGTCCAGTTAGTCTGACATCAATACCAGGAAAGATTCTGGAGCAAATCATTAAACAGAGAGTCTGTGAACATTTAGAAGGCAATGCCATAATCACAAAAAGTCAACATGGGTTTCAGAGAAACAAGTCATGCCAGATAAATCTGATCTCTTTCTTTGATAAAATTACCAGCTTGGTAGATGAAGGGAATGCTGTGGATATAGTATATCTAGATTTCAGTAAGGCCCTTGACAAGGTTTCCCATGACATTCTTGCAAACAAGCTTGTAAAATGTGGGCTAGACAAAGTAACTGTTAAATGGATCTGTAATTGGTTGACTGGCCGAACCCAAAGGGTGCTCAACAATGGCTCTTTTTCAGCCTGGAGAGAAGTGACCAGTGGGGTCCCACGGGGCTCTGTCCTGGGCCCAGTGGTATTCAACATCTTTATCAATGACCTGGATGACAGAATTGGGAGCATACTTATCAAATTTGCAGATGACACCAAATTAGGAGGAATAGCTAATACTCCAGAGGACAGGATCAAAATTCAATATGACCTGAATAATTAGAAAGCTGGGCCAAAACTAACAAAATGAAATTCAACACAGATATAGGATGGGGGACACCTGGATGAATGAGACTACATGTGAAAGGGATCTAGGAGTCCAATCAGACCACAAGTTGAACATGAGTCAACAGTGTGATGTGGCAGCTAAAAAGGCCAATGCAATTTTAGGCTGCATCAATAAAAGTATAATGTCTTGATCAAGGAAAGTAATAGTGTCAATGTGTTCTGTTTTGTTCAGACCCCACCTAGAATATTGTGTCCAGGTTGGCACCACAATTCAAAAAAGACATTGAGAAACTGGAACATCTCCAAAGGAGGGTGATTAAAATGGGGAAGGGTCTGGAAACCATATCCTATGAGGAACGACTCAGGGAGCTGGAGATGTTTAGCCTGGAGAAGAGAAGGTTATGAGGTGATATGATAGTCCTGTTTAAATACTTGAAGGGATGTCATATTCAGGAGGGAACAAGTTTGTTTTCTGCTGCTCCAGAGAACAGGACCCGGAGCAATGGATGCAAGCTACAGGAAAAGAGATTCCACCTCAACATTAGGAGGAGCTTCCTGACAATAAGGGCTGTTCAACAGTGGAACACACTCCTTCCTTGGAGAGTTGTGGAGTCTCCCTCCTTGGAGGTCTTTAAGCAGAGGCTGGATGGCCATCTGTCGGGGATGCTTTGATTTAGATTTCCTGCATGGCAGGGGGTTGGACTGGATGGCCCTTCTGGCCTCTTCTAACTCTACGATTCTATGATTCTATGATAAATTCTAGTGATACAGCTTCTTGGGGTTTGTTAAGTTTTGCCTATTGTTGGCTGCATCCACACTGCAGAAATAATCCAGTTTGATGCTGCTTTAACTGGTGTGGCACAATGCTGTGAAATTCTGGGAATTGTAGTTTATTGTGGCACCAAAGATCTCTGACAGAGAAGGTAAAATGTATCACAAAACTATAAATCTCAGAATTCTGTACCATTGAATGGCAGTTAAAGTGGTATCAAACTGGATTGTTTCTGCAGTGTTGATGCAGCTGTTGTTACCTCTGCACCCACTAGCACCATTTTGTGTGTGCGTTTCTGTTTGTAATGATTTCTTGGATCTT
Source organism: Sceloporus undulatus (assembly GCF_019175285.1). Classification (NCBI taxonomy): domain Eukaryota; kingdom Metazoa; phylum Chordata; class Lepidosauria; order Squamata; family Phrynosomatidae; genus Sceloporus; species Sceloporus undulatus. The sequence goes on from NC_056523.1 coordinate 213,440,609, forward strand.
CATTGCGATTCTTTAAGTTTTTTTTTTTTTACCATTTGCTGAGGTGGTTCTATTGAATGAAGGGCAAATTTTCTCCTTTCTACATTTGTAGACTCAAAAAACTTAGTGTAGAAGTGCTATTTCACTGATACGCTTTAGCACTAAAACTCTAAAAAAAAAATAAAAGAAAGAAGAGGAGAGAACATATTGATCTGATATGTCTCAGTATTAAAAAGAAATCCACTTAAAGGTAGGAATAAAATGTGGCAGCTGGTGCCAGAAATTGCCAGAAAATAGCCAGAGGCAACACAAATGTTACTAGATATTTTAGAGACCCTGAGAACTACATAAAAAAAAAACCCTTGTAATATTTTGGTGCATTTGTCCCATCTGGTACACAAGCACCATCCAGATGCATTTGGGCTACAATATCCACAATCCTTCACATGTTTCAAGAGGATTATGGGAATTGCAGACCAAATATGTCTGAAGAGTTCTAAGTTGGGAAGGCTGCTTTAGTCAACCACTCGCATTTGGTTTGAGTCACATAGATGATTCATCATGTATAAATTGCTATTTATTTATTTATTTGCCTTGCATGACTTTTTAACCATATTTCCATGGACTAAGCAATATCTGTGGCTGTCTACTGTACAGTAATTGTAAAACTGTAACTTAACTGCTTTTTTGGATTACTGCAGGAGTGGATTGACCACAAATTGTGCTGGAATCCTGAAGACTATGGTGGCATCACTGCCATTCGAGTCCCATCCGAATCTCTCTGGCTTCCAGACATTGTTTTGTTTGAAAAGTGAGTATAAGAATCTTGCACCAAAACCTGGATTTGTTGGGTATCTTCAAGCTTTGCTATCCATTCTTTCTGAGTTCCTAGAGCACAGACACACAAGAATACCTGCATGGTTGAGTTCAGAAGGGATTGATATTAAAGGCTAATGAAGCTTAATATAATTTATTACAGATTGTTTATAACACGATGCCTATCTGCTATTATCAAAGATGCTGCTTGTTGTGGTGTGTCTTCAAGTGGTTTCTGATTTATGGTGCCCCTAAGATTAAAATTTCACGGGGTTTTCTTGGCAAGATTTGTTCGGGGGCAAGGGTTTGCCTTTGCCTTCCTCTGAGGCTGAGATAGGGTGACTTGCCCATTTCCATGGTTGAGTGGGGATCTGAACCCTGGTCTCTAAAGTCCATTACTCAAACCACTTGTTAAAGTTAGGGAAAGAATAACCATAATGTTAAAAGAAATGGAATTAGCTATCTTGAAACACATTCAAAACCTTTTTTTCTTCCTGCCTCCCTTTTCCAGTGCTGATGGGCGCTTTGAAGGTTCACTGATGACAAAAGCCATTGTCAAATACAATGGGATAGTGGTTTGGACTCCTCCAGCCAGTTACAAAAGTTCCTGCACTATGGACGTGACCTTCTTCCCATTCGATAGGCAGAATTGTTCAATGAAATTTGGATCGTGGACGTACGATGGCAACATGGTTGACTTAATACTAGTAGATGAAAATGTAGACAGGACAGACTTCTTTGACAATGGGGAATGGGAAATCCTAAATGCCAAGGGAATGAAAGGAAATCGAAAAGACGGACTGTATTCCTACCCTTTCATTACCTATTCCTTTGTTCTGAGACGTCTGCCACTCTTTTACACTCTTTTTTTAATAATCCCATGCCTTGGATTGTCTTTTTTAACCGTGCTGGTTTTTTACTTGCCTTCCGATGAGGGAGAGAAACTATCACTCTCAACCTCTGTTCTGGTCTCCCTCACTGTTTTTCTCTTAGTCATTGAAGAAATCATCCCTTCCTCTTCCAAAGTCATACCCTTGATTGGCGAGTACTTGTTGTTCATCATGATTTTTGTAACCCTCTCCATCATCGTCACTGTTTTTGTCATTAATGTGCATCATCGCTCTTCCTCAACCTACCATCCAATGGCCCCCTGGGTAAAAAGACTTTTCCTTCAGAAACTTCCAAGGCTGCTCTGCATGAAAGGGCATGTCGATCGCTACACATTTTCCGATCCCGAAGGAACGCTGAAACAAAAGCCGGCGAGGAAACATAAACACAAACAATTCAAAGATGGAGAAAAAGTCGTGATTGCATTTTTGGAAAAGGCTGCGGATTCCATCAAATACATCTCTAGGCATGTTAAAAAAGAACACTTTATCAGGCAGGTAAGTCAGAGATCAAGCATAGGCTGACTACACCTTTGCACAGTCTATCCTTTTCAGCTTAGAATCACTATGGTCTGCTAATGGATTTTAAATTTAGAAAACAAGCATGCACACTCAGGATCTTGCAGTTGTTAAGGCATAACTGAACAGTGTAAAGCGATCTTTTGAAAGCATTTCTTGTTTAATAATTTAAGAAGTGTGTTGCAGGATCAAGCCAAGATTTTCTGAGTCCTGAATCTACTTGGTCAAGGGGTGGGCAACTTTAATCCATCTGAACCAGGTGCCCCCCACATACAGTCAGGGTTAGGCTTCTTTCCACTGCTGCCAAAATATGCTGGTGTGGCAGCAGGGAGGGGGAAAAATCACTTTTGTTTTAAAATAAGGTGCATGGGAAACTGGCAACTTCTCTTAAATCATACTTCCAGGGTAAACATCTGCTTTAAAACAAGGTGTGAGCTACCCATGTTGATGGTTTTAAAGTAAAAATGTAGTCACAGTGTCGTTGAATTTGGTAGGCTTGGTGGCTGTGAGAATCATAATAGGAGCTGCACAATCTGGGAGGGAACACATGCTGTCCATCCCAAGACTAGCCTTAGATCATCCATTAGAAACTGGCCAAAATTCATTACAGAACCATAACCCCATGTTGATTTTGAACCCCCCCCCATCCCAAACAGGATAAAGCTAATAGAGCTCCTGAATCTGCCATCAAATGTTTGATATTTCATGGCTCTATATATATGAATTAATACATTTCATGTCTCTAAGGCTGCTACCGCATTGCGAAAATAATGCAGTTTAACACCACTTTTACTGCCATGGCTCCATGCTATGGAATGTTGGGATTTGTAGCATTGTGAGATATTTAGCCTTCCTGGTCAGAGAGCTCTGGTGCCCCACCAAACTACAAATCCAAGAACTCCATAGCATTGAGCCATGTCAGTTAAAGTGGGGTCAAAGTGCTTTATTTTTGCCACGTGGCAGCAGCCTAAGTGGGCTTTTCTGGCTTAAACAGCTGATTCAAATTGCCATCAGTGCTTATCACTACAAATGAGGGGATTAGAATTAATCAGATCCTTAGTACAGGTGGAGTATCATTACTCCATAAAGACTGCTTTACAGAGCAGGAAAAAGCAGCAGTAACTATAAGGAAGTCAAGTCTGTTGGAGCAACACAGTGGAATGATCTCAGTCAAGACTGTTTAAGTCATTGAGTTAAATTACCAGGAGAACACCCTAATTTAAATTATTGATTTTTACTAAAGTTTCTCTGATACTTCTTCACACTTTTTTGACCAGTGATGGAAATTTCATCACTAAATTCCAGTGGGCCCTTGGTGTCCATTGGGGTTTTGGTTCCAGGACCCCTTGTGGCTACCAAAATCTGTGGATTCTCAAGTCCCATTAAATACAATGGCATGCTAAAATGGTGGCCTTTATATAAAATGACAAAATCAAAGTTTGCTTTTTGGAATTTATATTTTTGGGGAATATTTTCAAGCCATGGATGATTGAATCAGTGGATAAAGAAGTTCATGGATATGGAGAGATGACTGTATGTTAACTTACAGCAGTAGCAGACTAGATTGCAATTTGCAAAAAGGCATAGTTTATATAAGTTAAAGATTACTTTCTCGTCATTGATTTAGGTCAGGGTTGGGAAGTGTGAGCATACAGCTTCCTGAACCCCATTTTTCAGACCATGAAGCCCCCCACCAACCCCAATTTAATTATTGTTTCCTCCAGAGGCCACCAACATCCACCATGTCCTTGAAAAACAGCTCAAATTGGCCCAAGATGGCAGTAAGCAGTGATACCATGTCAGAATGTATGTTGTATGACCTGCAGAGTCTGTGTGGAGGGATGAGAATTGCTCCCCCCCATTGTTGCCCAGACCTGATTTAGGAAATAGTAGTACACTATATACACTTTACATCTGTTAAGTGGCTGATGCTGCATAGTTACATCAGGAATGGTAAGAAGTATGTATATACTCAACTATAAGTCGACCTCATATATACATTGAGGGCAGATTTAAGGGCCAAATTTATAGATTTTTTATATGACTCATGGATAAGTCAAGTATAAAACCTAGGGGCATGTAACAAAGGATCTGAAGGATGAAGCAAAGGAAAACATTGCCAAAGAACTTACAAAATTCCAGCAGGTACAACAGTTTGTGTTCACACTAAAGACTGGATGAGAGAGTAGAAGGGGGGTCGGGGCTTCCAGGCTAGATTACACTGTTACCTTTCACCAGGGGATGGTCCTTATATGTGTGTGTGTTTGTGTGTGTTAAAGTACAGTTCTTTCATTGAACTGTGGATAAGTGGACTCAGTTTTTTTGGGGTCAATTTTGTTGACTAAAATTTCTAGCCTTATACATGAGTATATACATGTAAATCACTCATACGGACATAATGGCAATGAGGCCTAAATCCAATTCTTTATCCCAAGTTGAGTAGATTGATTGAATCCCTGAGAAATTGGCCCATTGACACCTATGTTTAATTCAGTTGATCCAAAATGGAATTTAGTCCATAGATAATCAAACTGAACCTTAAAATATTTTACAAGTGCTATTGCAGTGTAGCTGGCTGATGGCTGCCCTGAAAACAATGCATATGTAAATAGCACCCACTCACTCACTTATGACCATCTCGGATGCCGTATATCAGTATTATGCCTGAGCCACGTATCCAAATGAGCAGAAAGGGCAGCCAAACCAGAAGGGACTAGGGAGCCATAAGGTGGGTCTTGAACTGGGCAACCACAAACTGAGACCACTTATCTACAACACAAATCCAATTCTTTTAAATATACTTGCGATTAAAAATATTTTCAACTCCACTTTTTCAGTATTTAAAAATCTCAACATTATATTTATCATGATTGTGTGGGCCTCCAGATGACGATGAACTGCAGTTCCTAGCAGCCTTAGCCAGCAAAGTCCATGGTGAAGAATGCTGAGAACTACAATCTAACAAGATCTGGAAGGTCACAAATTGTCCAGCCCTGGAATAAAATAAAAATGGCTACCATTTTCTTTTCTAGGTTGTACAAGACTGGAAGTTTGTTGCTCAGGTCCTTGATCGCATCTTCCTGTGGCTATTTTTGGTAGTATCTGTGTTGGGCTCTGTTCTTATATTTACTCCTGCTTTGAAGACGTGGTTGCGCAGTGGTGTGTAGATTACCATGTCTCCTTATGTGAGAATCTGCTGAAGGAAGGATGGAAGCAGAGTGCCAAACTTGATGATTAGCTAACATTCAAATGCCTACAGAGAAGACTCAAAGTATCACTGCAAATTGCAGAAAATTTGTGTTGATGAGTGTACACCTTGCTTAAGTTTTATGGATTAATCTTGTGCCTGCTGACCTTGGAGTAAGCCCTATTCAAATTACTAAGGACTTCTGAGTAGACATGTATAGGATTGCACCAGTAATCTTTTGAATTGTTGCACAAATGAAGGCTCCAATGTCCGTATCTGTTATATTTGTAAGTATTTATATGCTAACTTAGATGCACTGGAAAAAAAGATAAGCCTATATGCAGTAAGCACATAAACCAAATATATCTAAGCTAAAAACTTATATTGGTTTTGTGCCCATTTATACTGGGTGTGGAGTACATGTAGACCTTCAGATGTTGTTGGAATCCAGTTACACACAACCCAAACTGGCCTGGCCAGTGGTCAAGAATGATGGGAGTTGTAGTCCAACACCATTTGGAAGTTCACATCTTCCCCATCACTAGTTTAAATAGTCATGGCTTTCCCCCAAAGAATTGCTAGAGCTTGGGAAGTTTGCTGATGATTCTCTGGAAAGAATCACTGCTATTTTGCATAATATTTTTGATGAGAAGGACCAAAAACCCTAAGAGGAGAAAATTAAATTAGTTTGTGGTGTGTAGCTACATCCTATTTTTAAAGCTTTATTTTTTGTCTCAATCGCTCTCAGAATTATTAATTTAGCAATATCCCTGTGACAGTGGGAAGATTTTATAAGAATCTACTATGATCATTGGCCCAAAAAATAATAATAATACAAAGATCTACATTATGTGGACCTTATATAAGTTTATTCAGTCAATTTCCCAATTTCTTCACTCAGATGTAAATATTCTATTTGATGAAAATTGTCTACAAAAATTGATATCCTTGTGTATTTGTTGCACTATTTTTTTAAAAAAAATGTTTAATAATATATAAAGGCATAGGGCATGTGCATAAACTTTATGAAAGGTAAGTATAATAAGCACAGATACTTTATATTTTAATCTAATAATAGCTGAATATATACAAATATATATTTATTTCACACTGTGCACAGTAATCTGTCCATTGTGAGTGACATCTCATATTTGTTTTCATTTTTGAAAAACTCCCAGTTCCCTCTTTGGTTTGGCAAAGTCTCACCCATTAATGGTACTTCTCAGATCTTGGATGGCTTTTGGAGTGTTTGAAAAGTTTTTCATGTCACTGAATGTTTCTGCTTTAAATTCACTGGCTTGAAATCTTTCACCCCTTATAGATTCACCACCAGTCCCTTTTAAAGTGTGCAGTCTGAATCTAAGAAGTAAATCCCATGAAACACAGTGGTACTTACTTTTTCCAAAGGTTGGAATGGAAATCTGTTGGTTTCCAAAATAAGGTTGAATTTGGAGTTCCTGACCCCTTGAGAGACGTATGTAAGAATCAAAACAACCTGAGTGTCTTGAAGCTATAGGAGGAAAGACTATTTAGTTGTTCTTGACATCTATCTTGACATTTATCATCCCTGCTTTGGAATGAAAAAAAAATGGCTTCTCAGAGCTGGGGATGTCAAAGCTTATATGTTAATGTCTTCTTATACCATCATAGTCTTTGGTTAAACAGGTTCTGCAGATTTCTGTAGCACATTGAGCAACCAAGAACACCAGAGCTAGCTCATACTAGTCTAACCATTCAGTACCTCAGCAGCCAACACTTCAGCTACTCATCTGAGCTGTTGCAGGCAGTATTATGGATGGCATCCGTGATTTATTTATTTACTTCATTACAGTGGGCTCTTGGTATGTGCTCTTGGTAATGCTCAAGTCCCATTAAATACTGGCATAGTAATATGGTGTCCCTTATATAAAATAGCAAAAGCAAGTTTTGCTTTTTGGAATTTATTTTTAAATATTTTCAAGCCATGGATGGTTGAATCCATAGATTTAAAAAATCAGTGGATATGGAGGGCAAGCTGTATTTACTTGACGAGAAGCAAGTTTTCCCCTTCCTTATTCCAGGCCTATGGGTCTCCTCCCACATTGTTCAGTATTTGACACACAAGGAAGGCGCATCAACTGTTGCAACAGTGGATAAAACTATACATATTGAAGCCCAAACAATATGCTTGGTGCTCATAAACATTTACGCACCATGTTCAGGCTCACAGACGATTTTTGGTGGGATCTTAGGTGGACATGAAAGAGCAAAGACTGGAGAACTTGAGGACTGGAATGTTTCAGTGAAATGTACATTTTTTCCCCAATTTGTTTTTAAATGAAAAAAATGCCAAATACTAACTTCTTCCTCAGTGGAAAATAAGTGCTCTCTCTCTCTGTTTCCCTCTCCACCATACCCTCCCTCTTTCTTAACAAAATCAAAGTTTGCTATTTGGAATATATATATATATATATATATATATATATATATATATATATAGAGAGAGAGAGAGAGAGAGAGAGAGAGAGATTTAATATTTTCAAGCCATGGATGCTTGAATCCTTGGACAAAGAATCCGTGGATACAGAGGATCAACTGTATAACTGTGAACCTGGTGGTACTATGTATGATTTTTAACTAGAAAATGGCTAATTGTACTGATAAATTTTGTGTTGGAGGGGGCTGAAGCCAAATTCCATCTTACTTTTTTGAAATGAGATTGTCATAGGATTAAGTGACTTGTCTTGCAGGGGCATATGAAGTATAATATATATTTTTAAGAACGAAATGGATGCATGTACTGTATCTACCAGATCCAGTATGCTGTAGACCTATCTTGTAAAAACATACTTCCAAATTTTCATGTCTTCCATACATTATTGAGAAACCTCCTTTTTTAAAAAAAAGGCCAATTATGGGAGAGTTTTCTTAATTTGGAAATGTTGGGTGAAACCTCCTGTATGAAAACAATTTTTTTTTTGAGCAAGAATATTTTTGTGCAAAAAATTATGTTTCTAGGTAAAAAGTTTTTTGGTAAAAACAAACAGTCATGTATTTTGTGCCCAGTACAGTTTTCTGTGCAAAAAGCAAGTTTTTTGGTAGGAAAAAAACCAACTGTAACCAATGTAAAAAATAGTTGAAATGAGTGCAAAACCAATGTAAAAAATAGTTGAAATGAGTGCAAAACCTCTTGCAATCCCATAAGTGGGGAGGGCATTTGAAATTAGTTTTACTTGCATGTAAGAATGAAGCAAGTGAAGAGTCACATCCCTTTCAGGAACCCTTTGGATTAGTGCCTAGAGATGTTTACAGCACTTTATAAATAATTAATGCAGTCACTCTTATACTAAAAAATTGCAGGGTACCCTGGGACAGTGCAGGACTCTTGGTTTGTGGAGCCCTATTAGCCAGAAGCAGCTGCTAGGAAACCTTTTTAGAAGCCCCTTTAGGCAGTGAAGAAGAGCCTCCAGGAACTGTGCTTCGCTCATGCATTCCTAAGAAGAAACCCCCTTTTTGAAAAAATTGGATATGACTTCCCAGATATTCCTATATTAGTTCTAGAAACAGCAGTGGATAGTCAGATGTCTTATCAGTGCTGCTGAATTCTACACTTAACCAGGCTGCTGTCCCTATCCTATATATATATATATATGAATGATTTTATCCAAGAGAGTAAGGCCTGAACAACACATCTTCTTGCAGTCATATTTTAAGTTCTTAGTAGATTTCTGGTCTGTGCTGAACCAACTTACAATGTGCTCACTGACCTTAGCCTTGCTTCATGGGTTCTGTCCAGGGTCCCCATATTATTCTTGTAATCCCAAACTCCTGACTTCCAAAATGTGCAATGGACTGGCCAGTTGTTTCCCTGCTCATCCTTTTTACCAGAACATAAAGGTATTTTCTATATTCTTAGTCTGATCATTGGTCAGCAAGTCCTCCATGGGTCTTGGCTTGCAGACTGGAGAATGCAAATATTCTCAGGAATTGGTTCACCAAATGTGCATGCTGAAAGCCTGATTCTCCCTTGTTTGCTCCATCCCATACAGTGCTTCCCACAGTAGCTCACAAGATGGTATTTTGCTTTTTGTTCCATCTGCATCCCCTAGGCTCGACCCTAGCCATTGGATGTAAACATCTCGCAAAATGCTGCAATACCTATCTGTACTATAACACTGCTTTGAATGTTATCAACCTGAAACGGCATTAAGTTGACGCAGACAAGAACTGCGCTTGGGTGTAAACACTGTTAATAAAGGCAATAAATAAATAAATCCTGAGTCAAGAGGATGGTTTTTCATGTATTGGTAAAGGCCTGGCAAGGGAGAGAGAAAAAGGCCTAGCCTTGGGACAAGCACCTCTTTCAGCCTGAAGTAACTTTCAGAGAGGATCTTTGGGGGTGGGAGTCTGCATCCCAGTGACAGTTGTTGTATGCCAGAACAAGGGTGAAGAAAGAGTTGGCCCTGTTCTCCATACAGCCCCAAAGGATCTCCTGATCAATTTTGCCCTTGTGTTTTCATGCAGAAATGGTCATCATGCCCAAACCTCCAGGAGGAACAGCTGGCTACTCTCAAGTATTTGAGGGCATTTTTGCCTCTTACTATTTCAAGGAAATTTTAAGAGGAACTGCTTTTTTTGGTGGTGGTGGTGGGTGTCTCTACAGGCCTGAAACAGGTGAGGGATGCTAAATTGCTAGCAAATTCAGTAGAGTCTCCAATAGTACCCATTGGAGACTCAGAGATGCTACTGAACATTTGGAGGCAAAATCATATTGGACTCTGGATTTTGTGGAGATGATAGAAATTGATTGCATAGCTCTCCAGGGCTGGGACTCATGTGACCTCCAATCCCTAGTAGTTGCTCACCCTTCAGCTGGACTGGGACTTTGCAGGCTCTAGTCCTGACTAGACCACAGACCTCAATACGTAACCCAACAATCACAATCTCTCAGCTTGATCTATCTTGCACAGTTGTTTTGAGGATAAAGTAGGGAGAATGTAGCCTTGTGTGCCGACTTCAACTCATTGGAGGAAAGGTGGAATATAAAGGCAATGAATTCATAACTGAGCAAGCTTCCCTATGTTTCCCCCTGTATACAAGTATGAGCTCTTCAATTTCAGCAGTCAAGCCTTGACTAGGATAGATGCAGAGCACACCACCAAAATACATAAAACAATGCTGAGCTGTGCACATAGAATATCCTGGCAAAGGAGGGTTTACTTCAGTTTTTTAAATGTAAAACAGCAGTAGGGTATGAAATTGTTCCTTAGCATCTTAATTTAATTTATGAGAAATTGTAAAAAATTTTTTACTAGCAATCAGCAGTAATTTAATTATAAGGGTAGGGACAATTAATCAATGAATTAATCTAATTTTATGGTCATGAATCTTATATTTTAAAGACCATCCATCTTATGCCATCTCTTCAACATAATTTACATCTGTCTGGTTCTTTTAAGTTCTTGGTTTTCAGGCAAGCATTGATAAAAATAGTCCATTGTTGCGATGATATTCCTAGATCTAAACCCAATTGTTACTCCCAAGCAGAGTAGGACCATGGAATAAATGGAAGCTTGGTAAATTAATACTTGTGTAAATCCCATGGATGCATTGGGTCTATTAGTCCAGGAGCCATGCCAAAGCCATGATCCAGTCCTAACGACTGGACCGTAGCTTTGGTGCGGCTTCCATTCTCTTAAATGCATCATTTAAACAGCATACCTCCAAAGTGACCCGAAGCAGCTTTATTTTGGCCTGTCTGTATGGGGCCAAACTGGATTATTTCTGCAGTGTGTTTTGGACCTAAGAATCTGTAACAGACAATTATCTGCATACTCACCAAACAACATCTCCCAAGATTCTGTGAAAAAATAGTGACTTGCTCATACAAAATCCATATAGGTATGTGCAAAGCGATCTTGTGGCACCTTTGAGATTAACTGTGCATTTGGAGAAGTAGATCAAGTGTACAGAAGCTTATGCTACAACTTCTTTCACACAATTTCAAAAGTGCTACAAAATCCATTTGCATACTGAAACTCCAGACTAACATGGCTATTTCTGAATTCTAAAATCAAAATGAGTCTGTATATTATCAGACCAGGCTGCTGCACGTAGGACTGTGAAGAAACTGACATCACTCTAAAACATACTTTGGTGTTGTGTGCCTTCAAGTTAACTTATGACATATCATGGTGTTTTCTTGTCAAGATTTGTTCAGTAGGGGTTTGCCTTCTCCTGAGGCTGAGACAGTGTGATTTGCCCAAAGTCATCCAATGGGTTTCCATGGTTGAGTGGGGATGAATCCAAGTGCAACTTTCATGCTAGCTGAGGCTAAAGAAAGGTTGTATTCTGAAACATCTAAACATATTGTGGTGGCTGTTGTAAACCAATGGTGCAAATCTAATCGTATTTAAATAAAAGTCAAGGTTTTGTAGAAGAGGCCCCCCACCAAGGTGAGGAACCCTAATGGTGGATCCCTACTTGGACTATGAATCCCTTTGCAATATATTATGGACATTTTATAGTATATCAATATCAGTTTTCATGAAGAAGGTCTTTGGATTCACCTTTTGATTTTTAAAGCAGAGACTGACACATCTATTTTCAATAGAGCTGAAACTCACCGATTTACTTTTTTTTTTTAAAAAAAAATGATTGTTTCTTAATTTTATTTGAAGCACCTTAAAATGTCCTATATTGTCAAAATGTACATTATCAAAGACTGTAAATAAAATTACAATTACAACCATGTTCTGAATAAAATGACAAATGTGAATCCAGGAAAACATGAACTTTGCACTGAGTCAGAAAAATCCCATTCATTATTTGGCAACTTTCAGCCCTAGAGTTTCACTGGGTTTACGTATGTACATCTAACCATGTAGGAATGTGGCCATTCTTTGTGTGTGTATAATACCAAGAAAGATGCATATCGCATGCATATTATTGTTCACAAACATGTTTCCTTGCATGAGCAAGCCAAGGTGCTAGTGTCATAGGAATTAACTTGCAAAAATAAACAAAGTAGAGGGGACGCTATCGACACATTGCCCTCGATTTATAATCCTTATCTAAAACTCCACCACATCACCCTGAACACACCCAATCTTGTCTGATTTTGGAAGCTAAGCAAGGTCAGACCTGAGTAGTGTTTGGAGATCTCCAGAAAGGAAACAGTAGGGATTGCTGAGTAAAGCTAGGGAAAAACCATCTTGCCTGAAAACCAGGAAAGAGAGGATGCCAGTCATACTGGGCTACATACCCACTAACATTTGACAGATGACAACTGGGGCATGCTGCATGCATGGCCAAGCAACAGTAGAGCGTGGTCAAGATGGCAAATTGAGAAAGAACAGAAGGCTAGAAGCAGCTGTAGCAGTTTGCTTTTGCTTGAATCTACTGGGAAGGGCAAGACTTTACCCCACCTCTCATCCCAATGAGTTAACTGAGTACAAACTACTTTTGCATTTTGAACACAGTTTACTGCAATTGAAATAAGCTTTTTCCACCCTTACAGCAGATGCAAGGAGATTTCCACGTTATGGGACCTACCTGTGTGTTCATTTTCCTATTAGCTCTGCATGCTACACCATCCAGAACCAGGTAGAAAATAATGACTCAATTTATGAAGCCAATTTCCTACAGCATCTTATCCCATGAATCATAGAATCACAGAGTTGAAAGAGACCTCCAGTGTAACCTTCCATGCAGGAATACACAATCAAAGCACTCCTGACAGATGACCATCCATCCTCTGTTTAAAAACCTCCAATGAAAGGGATCCTATGTTCATGTCCATGAATCATGTTTATGGATATTGTTGTTGTTGCTGTTGTTGTGTGCCTTTGAGTAATTTCCAGCTTATGGCAACCCTAAGGCAAACCTGTCATGGGGTTTTCTTGACAAGATTCATTCGGAAATTTGTTCTCAGCCTCTGAAGCTGAGAGCATGTGACTTGCCCAAAGTCACCAGTGGGTTTCATGGCCAAGATGGGAATCGAACCCTGGTCTCTAGAGTTGTAGCCCAACACTCAAACTACTACACCACACTGGCTGTACACTAATGACTTGCACACTAATATATTTTTGAGTTACTACTGATTGTGGATTCTACAAGTCTAACACGGGGACATAACTGTTGTTATAAAAAATCACAAAGCCACAACTGCTCCAACCTGCTGTAATCCATTCAGTGATGCACTTGGTATACATTGGTGGTCCTCCATCTAAGTACTAATCAGGGCTGATCCTTATTAGCTTCCAAGATCGGACAGGATCTAGTGCCTACAGAAGAAACCAGCCATTGGCAATTTAGGATGATTTTTGATTGGGAATGATTTTCAACTTGATATGTAGATGTTGCTGCTGCTGTTAGAAATAACTCTGTTGTTTGCTTGAGTGTTTGCTAATAGACAGGGATGATATTTCCTCAGGAGGAGCTAACAGCTGGAGATGATCCAGTAATGGATCTTAAAAATAAGCAGTCTTGAATTTCCTTAGAGTGCAAGAGTAATGATTTGCAGTTGTTTATTGAAGATGAGAAATCCTTTAATTACTTTTTTGGTTGTGGTTGTCATGTCTGTTTTCAGAACCCACTTCCTTTCAAACAACAATGCAGCTACAGAAGGGAGAAATGAGGGCACTGCTTCCCAAATACGAATTCTGCTCTCCCAAATGAAACCTTCTTTTAGTCCTCAAATTTTTACCATTGCTTAGAGCGAGTCACTGAAAAGCATTCACACCTAGATGCCTTTTATTTGCTTTCTTTGCATTCACTTGCAGCTTTGCCTGCCATCTTTCTTGGGATACCTACACTGTATTTCTAAATGATCAACTGAAGTTTTGAGTAACTGAAACACTACAAACCCTCCCTGAAGCCTTGGGGAGAGATGTCCATGTTGAGGAAAGCTACTCCCAAGAAAAATAACAACTCCCCAATGCTCTTTCTTTTCAAAAGAAAACTGATCCTGGGTTGTTGTTTTAAAGTTATCTCACAAATTTCATAATGCTTGGGGGTGGGGGGTGGGGGATAGGATATTTGCTTTGCTTTACTGAAAAACCAGGAGCATTTAGCAAACATATAGCAAAATTAATTGTTGTTGTTGTGTGCCTCCAAGTCATTTCTGACTTATGGCCACCCTAGGCGAACCTATCGTGGGATTTTCTTGGCAAGATTTGTTCAGAGGAGGTTTGCCATTGCCTTCCCCTGAGGCTGAGAGCAAGTGACTTACATTTCAATTATTTCTTTATGTGAAATGTCACCATAACTAAAATAAATTGCAACAGTCAACTGTAGCATGATGAGAGTTCATGAATAAATTATATCTCAATCATTAATGTTAAATTCACATGAATTATGCCTAAGGGGCATACAGAAATAAACTTAGAGGACATGGATAAACAGATGTGATGGATTTTTCACTCTTGTCTAATTCTCCTAGATTGTGACTTGTACCATTATCATCTCTCATAGTGCCATTAGGCCAGCACAGAACATTTGCCCATAGTTCTAATCTAGCAATTCCCAAGGTATTCAGTTGCAGCTGTCATCAATTCAAAACCTACTGTATTATGGGGATTATATTCCAAAACATTTGGAGGGATAGCAGCTTGGGAAATGCAATGCCATTCTAACATGATCTAACTAGGATACAAAAATGAACAATAAATATTGTGGGTAGCTTTTCTAAACCAACCAGCAATTTATGGACCAATCTTATGAACCAATCTTATTTCCAAGCCAAAGAATTTTGGCCATGCTGGCTGCAGTTGGTTCTTATTTTTAGGTTCTTTTTCTCTTTGGCTCATCTCCGCTCCCCAGCCTGATTATTTCCCTCTTCAAACGATTGAGGAACTGCTGCTTATATGTGGGTATATCTTTTCACATTTAAGGCCATGTCTGCATTGGCGGGAAACACAAGCTTACTGTTGGGGCTTCTGGATCTGTGGGAAGGATGAGCTGCCCACACAACTAGTACCCACAATGAACCAGTACTGGCAGCACTCTCCATACAATCCCTCAGGTCAGTGGTTTGCCCAGCCCATGACATCTCCTCCTGACCTCTTCTGGCCACCAGCACTTCTCCCTCATCCCTGTACCAGCATGCAGTCCACATACTTAGGGGATTCTCTGCAGTTTCTGGCCTGATTTGGGACAAACGGGGGCTCCTTTTATTCCAGAGAATTGCCCTGGAGCATGGATTGGACCCGTTTCTTGCCCATTTTGACCCATGCATTGTCTAAACAGCTCAGGATGGAAGCAGGGTGGGAATGTTTCTTTTCCTGCATGCAGACACAGCCTGAGTCACGTTTCATTAGAGGAAGAGAAGTAACTTGGCTAGTGAAAGTGTATGGAACAACCCTCTATGGCTTATCACATTTGTTGTTTTTTTTAGCTGAGTTCCTTGGAAACTCATCAGCTGCTATTCAACCAGGTTGTAGATGCAGCCACAGGGGAGCACTGGATTGTTCTAGAACATACTTTCAGTTCATGGGGGTATCTCCCGTCTGTACCTCCCTGCTATCTCCCATCTATCCTGGAGTTCCTCAGTAAACACTTCAGTGTGGAAAGAGTTCCTTGTGCTGGAGAGTCAACAATTTGGAAGCTGGAGGCTTAACACAGCTTTCCTTAACCTGCCACTCTTCAGGTATGTTGGGCTTCAGTTTCCACCATCCTCCATGCTGTCTGAGGATGATGCAGGTTGCAGTCCAACATATTAGGAGGGTGATAGGTTGCGGAGAGGGTGACTTAATGCGTTGTGAGGAGACAAAGAAGAAAATATTGCTCTCAGGGTCCAAGGTGAAAAACCAAATTGTAATAAATATATGCCCTCCACGTACTGATGAACTTCTACTCCCATTGTACCTCACTATTTGACAGGTTGACTAGGACTGATGGGATCTAGAGTTGAGCAACTTGTGGAGAACCACAGTTTCTCCAGCTCTGCTCTGTAATTGTTGCACATGAGTGACTCAAACATAAGACTGGAAAATGTGTGAGGGCAGAGGTCTAATTTGAAGTGACCAAATAAAAGCAAATTATGTGTCTGCTATCAATGGCTGTAGGAACAATCCTGCAGTCCCAAATACACAGAGAATGATGAACACCCACAGGAACACTCTGTCAATTACCATGGCGACATATTTCCAGTCATCTTCCACCTGCAATACACAAGAAGATAGATAATATTCTATGTAGTAGAGACAGAGTCGATCCAACTGTTTGCATATAGTAAAACAATATCACATTGCGAGAGCATGCCCACTGTAGGCTGGTAGGTCACTAAATGCACACACAAACATTAGTGATTTTTTAATTGATTCATATTAGTAGACTAGCAACTTAAAGGATAATGTATTTTGTTACTATGCACCCTTAAGGTGAATATGAATTATGGCAACTCTATCATAGGGTTTTTTGTTTTTGTGCACTTTCAAGTTGTTTCTGAACTATGATGTCCCTAGGGTGACCCTATCATGAGGTTTTCTTGGCAAGATTTGTTCAGAAGGGGTTTTGTCTTTGCTTTCCTCTGAGGCCAAGAGAATGTGACATGCCCAAGGTAACCCAGTACGTTTCCATGGCTGAGCAGGAATTCAAACCCTAGTGTCCTGGGGTCCTAGTCCACTACTCCAGCCACTATATCACACTGGCTCTGTAACAGATTATTGTAGTGTAATGAAGTGACTGAGAAATAGCTGGTCAAAACCTCATGCTAAAACGTCTGTACTCAAATCCCATTAGTTTACCAATACTCATCTGTGGAGCTGGTGATTGGGGATGCAAAGAGAACTAATTCATAGTCCATATTTGGCCAAATAGGTCTGCAGATGCTGACTCTTGGTGTAAAATGTCTGCCAGAGATCTGCCAGAATTTCATTTTGTACGTAGATCTATGAATTAAGGATAGCCACACTTATTCCTACCATGCCCTGACCCATATGTTACAGTTAGGGTGGTGTTAATTTCAGTTTTCCCCTTACAGAGAAACAGTAACTACAGTATTCCCTAGTTTTACAGTAAATTGTTGCTCTTTAAAGAGCTCATTATACGGAGCAAAATGGTCGCCAACCCCGCATTAGGAAAAAAAAACCAGTAATTCCAGTATTGCAAAGACCTTGGTCTTGCTGGGCTCCTGCATTACAGTTTATTATTACAATTCATAATCGAGACTTGGCTCTAAAGCTGCACTTTCAGCTATCTGTTGGGATAGTTCCTACCATCATCATATCTCTGCAGAACTCAATAGAGCTTCATTGACTGAACACCATCTTGAGATGAAAGCCTTTGTCCCTGCAGAACTCCTAAGAGTTAGTGCCTAAGCTAAGAACATGAAATATTTAGCTATTTAAATCTCAAAAGCATTAGCGCAGTTGCTGAGTATCATTTTAAAAACCATTGTTTACTTCTAAATATAATCCTGTGACACACTGTACTTTGACAAGCAAAGTGCTCACCAAATGATATGTACGTTTATGAATAAACATTGCTAGCTGCTACTTTGCATTATATGTGCCCATCTTCACCCTTTATCCTTTTGCTGCCAGGCAATAGCCACCTTGCGATCAGCACTTCCAGGCACCTGCTAAGAACCATGCACCAGAAAGGGCCCACTATAAATATGGTAAAGGCCCCACTACAAACACCTACTTCAGTTGCTGTAAACTGAGTTTAATTGAAATAAGTTGAGGCCAAAGGAGAAAAGTGAGAGGAAGAGAGAAAAACTGGGACTTAAAAAAAAATCAGCTTAGAAAGTGATAGTGCAGATGACTATATGGCAATGTCCCTTCCAAAAGAGGACAGTTAGAAGATATGGAAATATTGGAAGGTATGAAATAAGAGCAAAATGGTTAGGATGTTGCACTGAGTGTTTTGAGATCTGGAGGAACAAATCTAGGGAAACAGGACACTGACTCTTTAGGATCTTGAACTTGTTCTTCTGGTTTTTAAACTAAAAATGCCCCACATGTCCCTTCAGATGTCTAGCTTCCTCTGGGCTGATTTAGGCCCAGAAAGGATCTTTATTTAACCAGGAAGCAAACCTGAAGTTCCAGTTTACTGCCTAGTTACATATATGGATCTTCTGGGTCTAAAACATCCCAAGGGACAAAAATAAGACAGAATTTCCTACATTCCCTTAAATACATTTTTAGTGGGGGGAAACAATGGTAGGGGTAGAGGTAGGCACCTCCAAGGGGTTCCTTGGAGGAAATCGCATGCAACCCACAAGACACCCCTTTCCCCACTCTTGCAGAAATAACAGAAAATAGTAGAAATCTGAGGAAGAGGGACATGAGTAGGGTTTTCAGACCAAAAACTGGAGACAGTTCTTGTATCTTTCATGTCTGTACAGAAGAGAGAATTTCAGCAGGTGTTGCTTCTTACCTGGTTACATCACAACTAACACCTGCCGAAATTCCTTTTTTCACACAATTATTAAAGGTATAAGAGCTGTCTTCCGTTTTCATTCTGGCAATCCTATCACAGGAGAAGAATGGAGCTGGGTAAATGCAACCATTTTGTTTTCTCCCACAATTGAATTTTGTGAATTTAAGTACACTGATAAAAGTGAACTGAAACAAAATGCTCACCCATCATTACTCATTCCTAACAAATCAAAACATCGAACTGGCTTACAGCCTGATTGCATCCATATTATTCTAAAATTTCACTAATAAATGGTAGCCTGGGTACATACAGTATAATACACCATTAGTCTTCTTTTGGAAAAACCAAAATAGTCAAAATGTTCAAATTAATTCAGCTATCATATTGGCAGGACGTATTTTGGATGGGAGGTAGGAAGGCCAGACTGAGAAGAGCAAAAGGCTCCTGTACCTTTAATAAGTTGTGTGGAAGTAAGACTTTCAGAAGGGTCAGCTTGTCATATGAGATATAGGTGTTGAAATTCTCTTCTCTATGGAACAGTTAAAGATGGAGGAGCTCACCTTTTTTTCCAGGTTGCTACTCTAATGGAAAGCTTTATGCTGATTTAAAATAGGAATGCTTAATCTTGTCAGGCATTCAGCCTTTTGCTTATAGCACCTTTGCTGAAGGTCGGCTCCTGACATTGTATCATACGTTTGCAAGTGAAGTCTCCATCCGTGACTGGTTCATCTGGTACCCATGAACAACCCAAATGCTCAGGAAACTAACTTGTTATCAACAGAATGTTTGCACCACAAACTTTGCAGAAAGGGACCTTTTCAGTTTGGGGTGACAGTGTTGAATAATCCTAAAAGATAAGTGCCTTAAGGATCAAAGAACCCAAAGTCAAGGTACTGTATATACTTGTCTATAGACCAGTCCAGACGGGCCGAAAAGGATGCCCGTCTTCTAAAGCTTGTTGACTGCTTACCCTTAAGCAATTTCTTTCTAAAATGGAAAAGCTTTCCTGGTATGACTGCTTACATAAAATCACAGTGTTTCTCCCTGAGGTGCATCCTTCATTTCTGTTGAAACTATAGGAAACTCTCTATCCAGCAGCTTCCAGAATAATTGCATTATTAACATTACAATAACTGTTCATGAATACCACTGAGGTTAAATCCCAGTTATGCCACATTCTATATAAACTTCAAGGAAACATAAAACACCAAGTGCTTCTTGTTTAAAAGCACACAATAGATTGAGAGATGGTGTAAAATGGTGCCCATTTTACCTGCAAAGGATCTCAGGTTCAATCCCTGGCATCTCCAGTAGGGGAAAAGGCCTAAACCCAATCGCAAGTCCCATCTTGAGTAGGCCCACTGAATCAAAGGAATTTATGTAACTATTGATTTACCATTCAGCAATTGGTTCAACTGGTCTATGGAGTTTATCACAATGGGGAGGAATTGGAGGGGAAATTGGGGGTTTAAACAGTCATTATCCTGGGAAAGTAATGCAATTGCAGGAAGATTTTCACACCCATCACAATTAAAGAGGATTTATCCCGGGAATAACCAGGTAATAATAACAAGCAACAAATCATTCACAGGATTTCCCCATGAATCATTTGTTGCTGGTTATTACCTGGTTGTTGCTGGGATAAATCCTCTTGAATTGCAAAATTGTGTGAAAATCTTCATTATGATTGTGCAACTTTCACAGGATAATGACCGTTTAAACACCCACTTTTCCCCGTGTGATAAAGTCTTATGATATGATAGATGGGATTAGCGATTGGATTTAGGTCCGTTCAGGGCTGGATTTTCAAAGGTTCAACTGTTGTAATGGCTCAAGGGCTGTCACTGATTAGGGGGCCCAGTGCTGAAGGAAAAAAAGGTATAGCTTAATTCCTCTTCTTCTCAGGATACATTCTGAATCTCTTGATGCTTCTGTTATCATCAATATTTTATGTGTTACTTGAGTTATTGAGTGAAAAGCATGGGATGAGGCCATTAGTCTCACAGATGTTGCAGATCTAAACATAGATCCACCCATGAAGATCTTTCAGCTGCTCCATGGCGTAGTGGTTTGTGTGTTGAACTATGACTCTGGAGACCAGGGTTTGATTCCCAGCTCAGCCATGAAACTCACTGGGTGACCCCTCTGAACAAATCTCGTGAAGAAAACCCCATGATAGGTTTGCCTTAGGGTTGTCATATGTCAGAAATGATTTGAAGGCACACAACAATGACGACGACAACAACAACACTGTAGATTTATTGCATTTTGACCCCATTTTAACTGCCATGGCCCAATACTATGGAACTCTGGGATTGTTCTTTTGTGATATATTGACTTCTCTGTCAAAGACTGCTGATGCTTCATAAGATTACAAACCCCAGGATTCCACAGGATGGAGGCATGACAGTTAAATTAGTGTCAAACTGCATTAATTCTGTAGTTTGGCAGAAGCCCTACTCACCATTCCCAGAATAAATAGAAAACTTTATTCTAAAATTGTCCCATGGCCTTAACCAGACCTTGGCTCATTGAAATAAGAACCAGTTAAACTCCTCTGCAGTCCAAATTCATAATCAGACACTGGATCTCTTTGGTATAATTCTGACTTACCTCTTTGGTCTTATTCTGACTCCGCATGTTTTCTGCAATGAACTGAACACTGCTAATGACTTCTTTGACCTCTGGGGAGTATTCGATTTGCTCAGCCGCCCACTTTGCAGACTGGTGGCTTGGTCTCCTTTTCTTACCCGCAGCTGGTTCACTGAGTTTGTCACAGTGGCAGCACCTGTGCTCACTGGAGACTTTCACTTCTCCCGAGTTATCAGCTTTTTGCTTGCTGGATTTTGTGGCTTTTGGGTCACTGCCTGTTTTGGTTTTTTCAAGTTGGGTTTCAATGTGTTTCTGTATGGGTCTCTTCATCATCAAAACTTTGGGCAGAAGACTGAGGAAAACAGTTTTGACCCACTTAGGCATAGAGTGAGTTGTCGGAGTCCTGTAGTGGATGTTCAGTACAAACACAGTGACAACGATGGAGAGCGTCACAAATATCATGGTGAACAGCAGGTATTCTCCCACTAGTGGGATTACCAGAGAAGTAGAGGGAATTGTCTCTGTGATTACCAAGAGGAAAACAGTTAAGGAAAGTAGGACAGAGATGCACAAGGTCACTTTCTCTCCGCAGTCAGATGGCAGGTAAAAAACTAATACAGTCAGGAATGAAATAAACAGGCAGGGGATGATCAGATTAATAGTGTAAAACATGGGCAGCCTTCGGATATAAAAGGAATAAGTTATATCAGTATAGATCTCCTCACAGCAGTTGTATTTGATGTCGTGTTTGTAGCCAGAAGCATCAACTATTTCCCATTCGCTGTTCTCCCAAAAATCATTCATATCCACTTTGGAACCAATAATCAGAAGGTCAATTTTAGCTTTGTCGTAAGTCCAGGATCCAAATTTTAGTGAACAGTTCTGATGGTCAAAGGGGAAGAAGGTAATATCCATAGGACAGGAGCTTTTAAAAATGGCAGGTGGTGTCCATGTGATCGTGCCATCGTATTTGAGAAGAGCTTTGGTCCGTCCTTCCACTTGGAAATCTCCAACAGCACTGGAAATAGAAACAAAAGACAGATTAAGATTGTGTTGTTCAACACAAACACAAAAACAACATTGTAAAAAAAATGCTTTGAAACCAGCTCTTACTTGTTGTACAGCACAATATCAGGTTTCCAAATTTTATCTGCTGGTACCCGGACAAACTCAATCCCCTCAAATTCCACTGGATTCCACCTCAGTTTATAGTCATTCCAAATCTAAAAAGAGAAGAAAAAAACAATAATCATGGGCATTTTAGTCCCAGAAATTCACCACATATGAACACTTGATTCTCAGGGCTTTTCTGAAAATGCTTCTTTTCTCACTCCAAACGTATTTGTTTGCTAAAAGTGGGAATGATACTGGGTTTAACATGGAACAATTTCTTTTTTGTACTACAAGTCTCAGATTCCCCAGCCATCATGGCCATGATAGTTGACACAGATTCAGCCTCATACAGACATGCCAAAATAAAGCTGCTTCGGGTCACTTTGGGAGGTATGCTGTTTAAATGCTGATGCATGTGTCCTACGGATTGGAGTGTGGCTTTGGCATGGCTTCCGGACTCTTAAGACACATGCATCATTTAAACAGCATATCTCTAAAGTGACCCAAAGCAGCTTTATTTTGGCATGTCTGTACAGGCCCAATGGAAGTTAATAAGAAATGCTTCCTGTAACTATATCAAGGCCTCTTTACACACAACAGAAGGCATACATATTATATCAACACAAATGTGTGGTGAAACCTAGACAATTATTGGTGTGGAACCAAGAAAAAAAGTTATTTTTAGGGGGCTTTTTATTATGTATATACTGACCATCTCTAGATGGATCACTGTTTCTTTTTACTGAGGTGTCTTTTAGGACAATAATTCCTATCATAGTCATACTTATAAAGCCCAGCGGTACTGTAGACAAGGTTTTACTTACATGTCGCAGCCAGAGGTTGGTTTCCATAATCTGGTTGACTTCATCCTATGGATAGAAAAAGGCCAATATTGTAGTCCTGCAGAGTTGTTATAAGATTGTTTCATGCTTTTCCTTAGCCTAGGATGTAATCAGACCTGGATGCAGTGGGAGTTTGAGGAAGGGCATCAGAAGAGATGAGGAGATGTGGACCCTCCACAGAGTAGAGGTAGAGATCAACACATTCAAGTGTAGATGCTATACATCAGTCCTCTCCAATCTCATAGTCTCTAGATACATTGGACTACAGCCAGTATAGCCATAACAAACATCTATCATGTCATTGATTCACAATGGAATGCACAAAAAGTAACCATATCACATTGTTCTTTTCAAATTATATTTGTTTTTGTCTTTTAAAGGAGAATTTCATTAACCTCTAAGCTCACTGATCAGAGATGTCCACAAGTGAACTTCTGAAGAATTGATATACTGTACTTTGGTGATTTCATAGATTTGTGTACTTCAGTATCCCCATCTGTCCTTTCCACCTATTATCAGACATAGTACAATGACAAAGTGGGAAGGACCTGTGTGGCTGGCTTTGCCTGTAAGGTTCTGTTGCTATGAGAGAGGTTGGGAAGAAGCCATAGTAGCAATATAGAAAGAGGTCTTCACAACTACTCGAATAGTGAAGAACCGTAAGAGTCGTAATACTGGTGGTGTTGCCTAGCAGATTTCCCCCCACTTCTGAACAATATAAAAAGTGAATAGATACAGATAAAGGGTTTCTGAACATAGACATAATAAACAAAAGTTCCCCAGGAACTCAACTGCAAACACAGAGCTCCATGCATGCAGGGGTCTCCTAGTCCCTCTTAAGATGGGAGATGAATAATGTGACTTTAGGAATTTATGTAGTCAGCTCTTCACATTTGCAGCTCTGATGTTTGCTAATTTGATTATCTGTGGATTTGATTAATATGCTCTCTTTAGAAATTTCTAGGTACTCCAACACAACTCTGAGGACGTTGACCATAGAATCACACTGGAAGACCTAGAGATTCTAGGAAAAAAAACCACTTCTCTAGGCATTTGTAGGCCCTCCAGTGTGATTCTATGATCAACCTCTGCCAGAGGTTGACCATAGAGTTGCACTGGAGGACCTAAAGGTTCCTAGAGAGCTGTTCTCTGGGCAAAAAATATTATTTTTTTATTTGAGGTTTTCCAATTTCATCAGGGTCCTGCACCCTTAATCCCAGGAGTACTTGAGTGGCCCTCCAACTTTAGCCTTACCACATTTGCAAGTTGGGTAATTGCCACCTCAAAATGCACTGTAACTGGATCAGACACATTTTCCACAGGTCTGATATACTGGTTGTAACGGGAGAACAGTTTATGAAACAGCCTTTCTTCGGATTTACATGCCAAACAACCTGTGTGGGGAAAAAGAAACACAAGAAGTTATCAGCGTAGACAAGGCAAGGAAATGGAATGGAATGGAGATCAGTATCCGAATAATTAGACATTTATCACTTAACACCAAATAGCACAAATAGTTTTAAAGATCATGCTATAATGCTAAATGCTGCAAGCTAAATTGATGCTTGAGGAACCACCAACTTATTCTTCCATAGTAAGACGTTTGGTCATAGTACGAAACATGCAGTCAAGAAAAATGGCAATTAGTTAGGGATTTATAGAAGTAACAGTATCAATATCAGTGGCAAGGCTACAGACCTAGCTGGCTAAACAATGTCCTAATTCACATGTGCATATAAACTGAATCTCATTTTGTGATGGCTTGCACATGTGAATGAAGTACTTTTGCTCAGAAAGGTGGTGAGCAACCTGCTTTCAGTGGGATTGCACTCCCTGTAAACAACCAGAGCATTACTTTTTGGGGCTAACACACTCAGACTTCTGCCATTCTGCTTGGTCAGTGTCAAGTCTGGCTAGGGAATTCTAGGAGCTGTAGTCCAAAACCTAACTTCCCCAGAACATTGGATCTTGGACACGATCTGGCCTTGTTCCTTAATACAGCCTTTCCAGTAGAGGTGCAAGAGTGGAAGTTGTGACTGGTTTTGCCTTCTACCATTTCCTGAACCATCTATGGTTCCTCTTAGAGAACTAGAAATAGCCTGAGCACAGTTATCCCAGCTTTGGTAAATCTGCAGGCTGCTGTGATGTGGTGTATATTGAGCTGCCTTAGATAACTACCCAGAAACTGCTTTTGTTTGTTGTTGTGTGCCTTCAAGTCATTTCCAACTTATGGTGACCCTAAGGGTTTTCTTGGCAAGATTTGTTCAGAGAAGGTTTACTATTACCTTCCCCTGAGGCTGAGAGCATGTGACTTTGGGCTCAGTGGACAGAATCCTGATATGAGGGGAAATGATCAGAGTATCCTGGGAAAGGACATGGCTAACTGACTGGTGCAATGAACATAAGACTCTGTACTCCTATGGCTGACAACAACTCGCATACTTGTTTTATATATGTATGTGTTATCACTTTGTTTGCTTTACCACAAAAAGAAACTTTTTGTGTCCCCCCCCCTCAATGATGGCTGCAATTCATATTTGAATCATTGGGGGGGGGCCAAGGCAGAGAGCTAACAACATTCCAGTTATATGCAATTATTCCTAAAAAATTGTTTTTCTACAAAAAAAATTGTAGCATTAGTGTGCATGCTTCAAGTTGAGAAAGAAAACACTCATTTACATATTCCATGTATTACTTGTAAGGTTGGATGGGACATCTCCATCTACAAATGTATTTGCATTGGCCTTTTTCTTCTTGTTGTGTGCCTTCAAGTCATTTCTGACTTGACCTTAAGACAAATCTATCATGGCGTTTTCTTGGCAAGTGTCTTCAAAGGAGGTTTGCCATTGCCTGAGCCTGAGAGTATGTGACTTGTCCAAGGTCACCCAGAGAATTTCATGGCCAAGTTGGTCTTCAGAGTTGTAGTCCAACATTCAAACCACTATGTCATGCTGGCTCTATGTTACTGGAAACACTTGGGTCCCAATTATGTGGAAATAATCCTCTGTGCCTAGTTCTACATATGGAAGAGGATGCACTCTTTTGGGCCTTGTAGTGCGGGGATGGTGAACATCGGGCCCTCCAGTTGCAACTCCCAGCAGCCCTAACCAGTGACATATGGAGGGACACATGATTCCTCGTCTTTGCTATAATGCACAAGTGGTATTTAAATGTCTATATAGTTTCACCCCCATTTTTTCCACCTATCCGGAATAGGGATTAATATCGATCTCCATAGTGTGAAAAGCTTCTGCTCCTGGTTTTTCCCCATCATTGCACTGCTGAAGTCACAGAAGCAGACCAAACAAAGTTTGGCAATTTCTGACTTGCAAACATGAGCCACAAGTTGTCACATTGTTGTTGTTGTTGTTTCTGTTGTTGTTGACACCAGCTCTGATCTTGTGTTTTTAGCAGCAGCCTAACAAGGTGAATTTCAGCAGGCAAATCTCACCCCCCCCCATCACTTTTCCTGCACTGCTAAGGGAGAAAGAAACTTTGCAGGTTTTATTCTTTGCATGTTAGTCTTGTTGTTAAAGACACAGGAGCAAGGTCCGTAAAAATGCTGGCAGCCCTAACTAAAATAATTTCCTCTGAAATTAATCACAAATGGGGGGGGGGAGGTTACAGTTTGCCCAACAAGACTGATGATAGTAGGTGAAGAGGCTAGAGGACTTTATACAAGAAGTCTGTAGATATCCCATCCAGCCCTTGCAATTCCCTTGTCATTTGAGCATGGCAATGATTTCGGAATTGCCACTGACAGCCAGGTGCTATGCAGGCTGACTTAGAAATAAGTTCTACCAATTTTGCTTGAATTTACTCCCAAGTAAGTCTGCACAGGTTTATCAGGATGTGCGGAACAGAGGCCAACATGACCATACCTTCTAATCTAAAGTGACTTTATCTTTTCAAATAACATACTCCATTTGATGTTTTATTACAAGCTGTGCAACTGCTCTCTGTCAAGGTAAGGCTTTCCATTTAAACTGCAGCAAAGCAAGCCAACCAGTTCTTAAATATAGCAACCTCATACTTTGCTTGGACAAAGAAAGCAGCCCCTTTGGAGAGTGTATGTGGGTCACCTACCTAAACATCATTCAGAATAATAAAAGCGCACACAAATCTTTTCTTTTAAGCTGGAGCCAAAAGGATTAAGCCACCAATATTACAAATGTCGAAATGAATAGATAGGATGGGGGGTGGGGGGTTGTAGGGACAAAAATAAAAGGAACTTACCTTGAAGGAAGAAGAAGGATATATTAGCCCATAAGTAGAAAGTGAAGTAAAGCACCCCCAACCATTTCTGCGAAAGCATCGTCAAGAGCAAAGCGTACAGCTCCCTTCTCTTTCAAGAGAGCAAAGAAATGTGCTTAGGAAGAACCGAACAAAAGACCGGGAGGTGAATAATGAGACCCCTTGGTTGCTGGTACTGCTGCAGTGACTATTTTGGTTTCCCATCCAGAGCTGCAGATACCCCCATTGATGGCTTTTAAATAATGTAGCAGCCTCTTGAAGAAGAAAAAGAGGAAACCTTTCAGAGATGAAAGAGTTTTACCATCTGCAAGTTAAGAGGAGGCGAAAGAGACCAATGTCAGGAGACTCTTCACATTGCACAAGTGTGTGTGTGTGTGTGTGTGTGTGTGTGTGTGTATGGAGGGGAGCATGTGTGAATAAGGGAGGGAGAAGCACAGCAGAGAGGCCTGGGGAGCGCAAGAGCACATCCCATGTCCTCCTCAGAGGCTTGTATGCAGCACTGCAGTGTTGCTCTGAGTCTTTCCAACTCTTCCGCTTTTTAATTTTGTCTGTAGAGACACTACAGGGTACAAGTGATGCCCTTTAGTACTGGTTGGGCTCCTTTGCCCATATCTGAAGCCAGATGTATTAGGAAAAAGTGAATGATGAAAAAATAATAAGCGTAGGAGAGAGTCCACTTCATAGTTGCATCTTCTGTTTTAAAAAGTTGGCAACTATACAGGGGCATCACTAGGGAAGTGCGGGGGTGGAAATCGCACCAGGTGACACCCTGAGGGGGTGACACCATTGCTCCCCAAATATTTGCCTTTTGCTGTGGTGTTTGCCTGTGTCTCTTTAAAACACTGAAGAGATGGTGAGAGTGGGGCAGGGACAAAATGTGGAACAAATTCTAGACCAAACTGTAGGACAACTGCAGGACAAAACTCAGCCCAAAATGTAGGGCATTTAAGAAAAATGGAGCACCTTAAAAGTCCTACATTTTGGGCTGAGTTTTGTCCTGCAGTTGTCCTACAGTTTGGTCTCGAATTTGTCCTACATTTTGTCCTGGTAATAGTGGACAATTATGGCAACCCTAGCGCAAGGTGGAAGGAGAAAACAGAGGCCTCAAGTTTAAAAAAAGATTCAACTTTCCAGCAGGCCTTTCCTGAATGAATTCCTGGCCACTAAAATATGGAAATCTAGCTATGTCTCGCTATGACCACTGTCCAGTATTTATTGTTGTTTATTGTTATTATTATAATAATAATTTTAACATATTTTTAACATGTTTTAACTCTTACTGTTTAACTGTATTTTAAGGGGGGGGGATTGAATTACTTGGCTATGTATAGTTTAAATGTTGTAAGCCACCCCGATTGCATTTTGTAGAGGGGCAGGATATAAATAAATTATTATTATTATTATTATTATTATTAAAGTTAAAAATTAATTTTAATTTTTTAAAAATATTTTTTTAATTTTCTTTAAAAGCATCACATCTTACCAAGTTTTCACTTTAACCACATGAAATTATGTACATGTGAATACATTTAGGCTGTGCCTATGATATTGTAATTTTAAAGATATAATTTTAATTTTCTAGCTTATGTTGCAGTTATTACCATTACATTCATTAATATTCGGGAATTATGATTTATGAATAACATTAGTACAAAAAGCATTACTAAGGATTCTGTACTATGAGATATAGAAGACGGTCAATTGGGGGGGTGTTACACCATGAGTTACTGCACCGGGTGATGCCAATTCTAATGATGCCACTGCAACTAAGTAACAACCCTCTGTACAGAGCATCTATTTTCCATTACCTGCTTATCTTCATTATGCATTTTCCAACTGATTAACCTTTGAGGTAATGTCCACCAATCAGGTCATTATTTGATGGCTACCATGAGAAGGCATGGTGTATTCCAGGGGTAGGCAACAGGTAGCCATAGAGATGGTGACCCTAAAGAGATCCTATCATGGCATTTTCCTGGCAAGATTTGTTCAGAGGACGTTTGCCATTGCTTTCCCCTGAGCCTGAGAGCATGCGACTTGCCCAAGATGAGCCAGTGGGTTTCATGGTCGAGTGGGTGAATCAAACCCGGATTCCCAGAGTCGTAGTCCAACACTCAAAACACTATACCATACTGGCTAGGATATTTAATTCTCTTTTAACTTCTGAAATCAGAGGGTTGAATTCTTTGTTTTTTAAACTATTGTAAGCCAACGTGGATCCCATTTTGGGAGAAAGGAGGGATATAAATGCAATAAATGCAATAAATAAATAAATATTATTCCTTCAAGGCAGAGAAAAGCAATGACAGAAAGACAGACACACACAGAGAAAGGATGGCCCTCACATTTTTTACTCTTTCCCCACTCCCTGGTGGCTTCCCTGTCAATGGGATGGCACATCTCTCTTGAGTTTTAGTCCAACTTTTAAAGGATCTATTCAAGAGGCTGCATCTATTTTGGTAGTAGGGCTCAGCCTCTTGTATAGGTTTTTTAAAGTTCAGACTAAAATCCAGAATGGATATCACTGCTCTACTGACCTAGGAGCCACCCTGTGCCACTGGCTTCAGCCCTTTTGTCCCTGGTATGCAGCCCAAGAGAAAGAAGGCATGGCAGGAAGACGTTTGCCCTCTTGTGCTGTAATTAGGGAGCCCTGATGGCGCACTGGTTAAATGCCAGAACTGCAGTCATTCACAGCCACAAGGTTGTGGTTCAATCCCAGGCAGAGCTCCAGGGTCTACTCAGCCTTGCATCCTTCTGTGGGTTGCAAAAATGAATATGCAGCTTGTAGAGGGCAATTGGCTTACACATAGTAAACTACTTAGAGAGTGCTTAAGTACCCTGATAAGCAGTATAGACATGTACAGTGCACTCTTGCTTTACCTGGGGGATCTGTTCCGGACTCCCCTGCATAAAGCAAATTCCGCACATGCTCAAGCCCCATTTAAATGAATTGGGCTCATGCACGTGGCAGCACGATGGCGCATGCGTACCACAGGCACATGCCCCATTACTCCCAATGGGATGCATCACCCCTTCCTCCTCGTGCAGCTTTCAGCATATGCTGAAAGCTGTGTAAAGCACACCTGTATATGATGCGGGCACACCATACTTGCTATTGTTTGCTGTTGCTAGATGCTCAAAGCTTGAGCCAGGCCCTTGTGATACTACATCTTCCTGAAATTTGGTTACCATCTTTATATAAGACAGCTTTAGTCTGTAGACCTTTACAGACATTGTTCTGTATACAAATGGATATGCTTAGGCAGAAGGAAAACCTTTTTACCAACAACAACAACAACAACAAAACATTACAACTACCAGCATCCTCTAACATGCAACACCATAGGCATGGTGACTGGAGGATTCTGGGAGCTGTAGTCAATGGCAGCTGATGACTCCCATGTCAGTGTGGAGGTGAATGGGCTCTGAGTCTTTTAAAAAGCTATCCAGAGTACTGAACTCTATCCCCAGGCTAAAAGATGTTGTACGATAAGCTGTCGTACACTTGGGCCTATTTCAGACCAAGTCTACAAAAGCTTAGGCTACAATGTCTTTTGCTCAGTTAGTCTTGAAGGCGCTACAAGATTCCTTTGCATTACTGATATTCCAGACTAACATGGCTATATCTCTTAATTCTGTAGAATAGTTCCTTTAGAGCTGGTACTAAAACAGAACTGGGTCACCATATGCCTCTGGTTGTAGGGGAGGGAAGGAAGGAAGGAAGGAAAGAAGGAAGGAAGGAAGATAGATAGATAGAGAGAGAGAGAGAGAGAGAGATAGATAGATAGATAGATAGATAGATAGTCTGGGCAGAACGTTTCAGGTTCTGGCATCATTCTGCATCTCACAGTGTCCCTGTTTGCAGAGACTGGCACCTTCACATAAAGGCTATCTGCAAAACAGGCCACCCCCACCGCCTACAAAAAGAGCTCACCATTATGGTGCCCTTACTCATTCTCATGGGATACCATGAAAACATGCTAGTTTATTCCAAACTGAAAAGTATCACAACATTGTTCATTCCTTCAACCTGAAAGTTATTAATTTTGAGAGTAAAGAAATCTATGGACTCCCTGCCCAGGAAAAATATGCAAAGTAACGCATTTTTTAAACTTGTATGTTGTATTTTTAAAAACTTTTTACTGTTTTAATTGGACTATTTTAATTATTTTTTAAAGTGTTGTTTTAATTATATATTTCTCCCCTGGCAACTTGGGAGAAAGGTGGGATAAAAATAATATAAAATAAATAATTTTTTTCAAATTAATGGAAAGGAAAATGAACCAACCTCCTTCCCATTTTTGACACTTGGTTCACAAACTCCCTTTTGTTCTTAGGGGTCTATGGACAACAGGTTAAGGACCCCTGCTTTAATTGCTTTGGGACCTTTGGTTTTTGTGTTTGAACCCACAATCAGGTTATATTTGGGGAGATTTTCCTCATCATCCTATCCAAACAGAGCTTGGAAAAGTTATTTTTTTAGACTACACCTCCTAGAATTCCTCAGTCAGGACAACCACAGCCGTCTGTGAGTTGCAGCCCCCCAAAAGAACTTTCCCAAGCTCTGTTCTAGATTGTGGATGAGAGCTTTAAACTGCAGGACTGTTCTGCCAGGCAGTTTGTGAGGAACAAGCAGCAGATTACACAGCTGGGATAGGTGGTAGTTTTACAACAAGTCTGAGATGGCCCTGGAAAGCAGTACACAGCTGTCACATTCTTGCATGCACAATTGTTATTACACTAATCCATAATCAGAGAGACCAAAGCAGCCTTCTGTTGGGCCTTATGTAAGCAAAGAGCAGCTGGGGCAGTAACCTTTGATAGCTGAGGGGTATGGAAAAGAAAACAAACTGGCAAAACAGAGCTAAATCTCCATACATTTTAAAAGACAGAGTCTGGGCAATCTAGACATTAATAGCAACCTATGCCAGTGTCGCTTTCTTTGCAGGCATCTGAAACCTCAAATTAACCACGTGCTCCATTTTTCACTATTCCCTCCCTGCCCATTCCTATGTATTCTCCTCTGCTTGACACAAAGAGCTTAGAATAGCACACACAAGTTGTTCCTTTCTATCTTTAACAACAGTCCTATGAAGAGATATAGTTACTTGCGAAAGACAACATTTTTGAACCCCACAGGTTTCTTTGTTCCAGGTTCAATACCTTGCTCAGTATGTAACATCCTAACCAGTATACAACACGGAATAATGATTTGGCCTTAATTCCTAATGAAAAGTGTAATTGTGTGACGTTGTTATTTTATTCATATAGACCAAGTGCCAATGGAGTCTTATGCTGCTGCCGCATGATATACTCCCTACATCCACCCCACTGAACAATGGCATTGGTGGTTCCAATATCAGCGTGCCAGTGCAACTTCCAGATTTTAAAGGAGCTACCCAAGGTATGAAAATCTATTCCCGAAACATGTTCAGCACTTGGACAGCTCCTTTCAATTTGGAATAAAATCTAGAGTGAATTCACTGATACAATGATATCAGAGTTGCTGGCAACCCTTGTCCTGAAGCTCAATCAAGTATTGTAATTTGATCAAGTATTGTAATTTAACCTTTAACAAGCCATATACACCCACCCATATATTGAGGACTTAAATACACTACAGACACCAGATCCTGTCTGATCCTGGAAGCTAAGCAGAGTCAGTCATGGGTAGTATTTGGATGGGAGACGACCAACGAATTCCAAGTGCTATAGGCTATGTTTCAGAGGAAGGCGCTGGCAAAACCACCTCTGAGAATTCCTTGCCTAGGAAAACCCTCCAAAATTCATTGGTTGACAGGTGATTAGAAGGTACTCACACACACACACACACACACACACTTTGAATGATCAAGGAACCATACAAGGCAAAAGTTGGAGTGGGGGATGCACAGTCCTCCAGAAATTGTTGAACTCTAACTCCCATCAGCTCTACCCAAAAGCATATTCTACACTGAGGGATGATAGGAGTTACAAATCAACAACATTTGGAGGACCATGAGTTGCCAAACCCTGCCATACATAATTTCAGTTTGGAATAATTCCAGCTTATTACAGAGGCTCAGGGCCAAGCCAAATGATAAAAGTGCAACTGTATTTTAATACTTCTTTTGGATTTTTTTTAGTGTATGAAAGGCTGACTTTACCCTGAATCTAAGATCGAAACTGTAGTAGGAAGGGAAGGAGTTAACCCCAAATTTGCTTCTTGCCCAAGGAGGAGAAACATATGTGGTACCCATATGTTTTTCCTCTGGATAAATAGCAGCTACAGTGAGTAGAGAGGGATTCTCATCAGAAAAAAATGGTACATAGAGAAGGGATTAAGTCCTCCCTCCAGTCAGATCCAAATCAGCCCCTCCCCAGGTTGCTCTTTTTGGAAATAAATGCCAAAGGGCAGAATCCTAATGGTGTGTAGATTCATTGAATCAATTAAGACGTCAGTATTTATGTAGATCTCATTGATTGAAGGAATTTACTCTATTTGGGACAGTCAAAAGGATTCAGACACATGTTTGTGCACTGTCGACATTTGGTTACATTGTCCTTGATTTGTGGCTCCTGGGTGGAAATTTCTGGACACTTCACATAGCATGTGATGTGGTACATGTGTTTGCAGTGTTTGATCTCTGACAGCTTGATCGCACCTGCAAGATATAACTTGGCAATACAGGCATCATGTGCACACCAGCTGACAGATCTCCTGCTTCTCAACCCAGAGTCAACAGTTTTTGTTATTGTTAACCACCTTTGAGTCAATCTTGACTCATGGCAGCCCTGTGGATGAGACATTTCCAAGACTCCTTGTCTTCCGCTGCTCTGCTTAGGTCCTTAGAGTCTGTCCCTCTAGCATGTGGCCTTCCTCTCTTTCTACGTCCCTCCATATTTCATATGTTCTTTCTAATGTGTCATGCCTTCTCATGATGTTGCCAAAGTATGACAATTTCAGCTTTATCATCTTGGCTTCCAGGTAGATTTCAGGTATGATCTGTTCTAAGACCCATTTTTTTTCTTTTTAGTGTCCACAGTATCTTCTGCATTCTTCTCCAGCATCACATTTCAAATGGCAAGAGAAAGTAAAAATATAAGAAATGACAAATATAATGAATTGATAAAGTTGAGAGGAAGTAATGATGATGTAAATGTGTAGTATTTTATACTGATTAGTGAAAAATTTAATAAAAAATATTTACAAAAAAGAACTGATTTTCCTCTTATCCACTGTTCTAACTGTCCAGCTCTTGCCTCCATACATAGTAATGGGGAATACAATGGTTTGTATGATTCTAACTAGCTGAGTTGTATATCTTTACTCTTTTGGATCTTGTCTAGTTCTTTCATGCCTGCCTTTCCCATTCCTAGTCTTCTTCCGATCTCTTGACTGCAATCCCCATTCTGATCAATGTTTAATCCAAGGTATGGGAACTCTCTCATTATTTTGATTTCCTCGTTATTTTTGTTATGTTCAGCACTAAGCCCACCTTTGCACTTTCTTCTTTGATCATCCTTAGTAACTGTTCCAGGTCTGTGATGTTTTCTGCTAGTAGTATGGTGTCATCTGCATATCTTAGACTGTTGATATTCCTTCCTCTTATCTTCACTTCCCTTCCTTCTGTGTCCAAGCAATACCTGTGGAAAAAGTTTAAAATTTCATTTTCTAGCAGAATGTGAATCATGGAGCCCTCCAGATGTTCAGGTCCAGCTCCCAACACGCCATACCATTGGCTATGCTGATTAGGACACCTGGGACTTGCAACCCAACATCTGGAGAAACACATGAGTCTCACCACTCATTTACATGTTCTTTTTCTGCAGCCAGGATACAATAGGATGATGCTCGGGAAACTGGTTTACGTGTCAAAGATGGGGGGACTAGTCCTCCATTGCAGGGCATTCCAGGAACTGCAAAATGGCAGCTGCATCCCAGGCTAACCCCAGACATCTTTCTTCCCAAGGAGGATCAGTAAATGATGCCTCCTACTCTAGCCAAGGTGCCAGAACTGGCTCGAACATTACATAGAATGAGGCAACAGCCTCAGGCCTCTCATTTTGAGTGTCATGAAAGATCAGCAAATGGTTAGCCATTTAATTTAATTATTAATGCTCACTGTCAGTAACTGGGGGAAAATGTTCATAGGATTTTCTGCTTCATTGGCAAAACTAACTTGGCTGGTGTTGTGCATTATGCACCTTGACTTATATGTGTGCCGTTCTGCCTCTGTGCTCTCTCTATTGGTGGTCCTGTCAGTTTCAAAGAACCATCAAATTATTATGGCACTGAAAACCTCACGTAGGTTTTCACCATGGCAATAAAAATACAAAAGCTAATAAATAAATAATCATTTGCTGCTTTTGCACAATATCTAAAACTCTGCGGCCTGAGGCCATGACTTCATTGTTTAATATTTGGCCTGGCCAAGCCCCAGTATGGAACATTTAGTGGGTTTCAGTGCCTTTTGCCCTACAAATTGACCCCATGAGAATGTGAAAGCGGCAAGGCAGTTTCATTT
This sequence comes from Sceloporus undulatus, assembly GCF_019175285.1. Lineage (NCBI taxonomy): Eukaryota > Metazoa > Chordata > Lepidosauria > Squamata > Phrynosomatidae > Sceloporus > Sceloporus undulatus. Next base: position 213,476,670 of record NC_056523.1, read on the forward strand.
CCTTCCCTTTTCCAAATTAATCTCATTATGCTGTTCTTTGAGATGGGTAGGAGGTTGCTGAAACTCATCATAGACAAGGTCTTCCTTTCTGCCTAAACAGTAATATGTGTTTCAAGAAGCTTTATTGATGTCAACTCAAGATATTATGAATTGAAGACATATTTCTAAAATATTTCACCTGTATACATACAAGTATAAAATAAAACAACAGCAAATAATTCATTTGCAAATGGATAAATTATTAAAAAAACCAACAACCATCTTTGCCAGGGAGGTGAAATATGACAAAGTGGCTCAATGCGCCTTTTCAGGAAGTAAAATCTGGTCTCTCCACCTGGGGTCTTTTCACACTATGCCATCATAACACTATGATTCCACTTTAACTGCACCTTGTGGAATTCTTGGGTTTGTTATCTGTTGAGGTACTAAAGTTCTCTAGTATTTCAATGGATTACAAAACCAACTAGAGCTCTCTTCTCAGGGGAAGGCAATGGCAAACCTCCTCTGAACAAATCTTGCCAAGAAAATCCCATGATAGGGTCTCCTTAGGGTCACCATAAGTCGGAAATGACTTGAAGGTGCACAACAAAAGCAAACTAGAACTCTCTGACTGGTATTTTAAAATGCCACTTCCCAAACTCAGGGTTCCATTAGATTGCAGTTAAAGTAGAATCCTAGTGCTATGACTGTTTAGTGTGAGAAGACCCCTTCTGAAAAGCAATGAAACACATTAGTTGTACAGCCTCATTTCTACAGTGGGAAATGAACACAAGACTGTGATTTTCTGATCTGTTCATAACTTTTGGGACTGTGGTCATATACAATTCAAAATCTTAGGTTTTAATAGGCAAAACCTAGAGGTCCTCAAGGCTCATTTAGATTTTTCTAGAAGGCATTCAGGGCCAACAGTTTTGCCCAAAGAGTCCAAACATACAGCATTCACAAAACTTTACATTAGGTTGATGTTTGCGTATCCAGTAGTATGGAAGTGCTGTACACCTTTTGGAAGTGTTTGTCTCTCACAATTGTATCCTAAATAATTCTCAGATGACTAGGTTGCAGTATACATAAGCCAGGCTCCATGTTAGCCCTACTATAATCCAGCCTGTGGCTATCTCATCTCCTAGTTTGTTTGTGTGTTTAAAGGAAAGCCCATATATTGTAAACCTATGACTGATCATTCTTCTCTTCTTAGAATCATAGAATCTCTTAGAATCACAGAATCATAGTTGGAAGAGACCTCAAGGGCCATCCAGTCCAACCCCCTGCCATGCAGGAAATCCAAATCAAAGCATCCCCAACAGATGGCCATCCAGCCTCTGTTTAAAGACCTCCAAGGAAGGAGACTCCACTACACTCCAAGGAAGGAGTTTGTTCCACTATTGAACAGCCCTTACTGTCAGGAAGTTCTTCCTAATGTGGAGCTGAAATCTCTTCTCCTGTAGCTTGCATCCATTGCTCTGGGTCCTGTTCTCTGGAGCAGCAGAAAACAAACTAGCTCCCTCCTCAATATGACATCCCTTCAAGTATTTAAACAGGGCTATCATGTCACCTCTTAAACTTCTCTTCTCCAGGCTAAACATCCCTAGCTTCTAAGGCGTTCCTCATAGGGCATGGTTTCCAGACTCTTCACCATTTTGGTCATCCTCAGTAAAACCGAATACCTATGAGTTCTCACTGTTACGTGAAGGTTTTCCCCACCAATGTTGAGGGCTTTCTGGTATATGTATGTGTCTGGTAGCCCATAGAATACAGAATGGGAAACCTATTGTAGATCAGGTTATCCTTAAGGAAAGGCCTGTATATTGTCTAAATCTGAAAGTTTTCTTCAGAAAGATTCTTTTGTTAGCTTCAACCAAGTCAGGAAAAGAAAATGGAATTAAAGAAGAGAAAGTGTTGACTCAGAGGAATATGATACCAGACTGGGACATAAAGCACAGCACTGTTCTTTGTAAACGGAGGGGAAAAGTTTGCTAAAATGTAGGTCATTAACTCTTTGGCAATAGTATGTTTTGTGGATGAGTTGTGCAATTATTTTCTAGCCAGCAAAGGAACACACTCCAATAGAGAAGGATTTCTTAAAATCATTTGCTTCATTTCACTTAGCCATCCATTAGAAGAGATAACATGCTCGATTGCATGGAAAGTGACCTTATGTAGGGCCAACAAGTTTTTCAGTTGTACTGCACGAGTTTGTCTAGGATTGGGCAACGGGTGCAAAATGGACCTTGAATGTTTTGGGAGTTGGGTCAATTTGCACCCAATATTTGGAAGTTTGGTGGCAACATTAATTTCTGCTACCACTGCTGCTCTTATTACTACTATTTCTATTGAGTTATTCAGGGCAAAACTTCCCAAAATCAGGTTGCTGCCACACAGCAGAATTAATGGAGTTCGACACCACTTTAACTGTCATGGCTCCATCCTGTGGAACCCTGGCATTTGTAGTTTGTTGTGGCACCAGAGCTCTCTGACAACAAAGGCTAAATATCTCACAAAGCTACAACTCCCAGAATTCCACAGCACTGAGCTGTGACTGTTAAAAGTGGTGTCAAACTAGATTAATTCAGCAGTCTAGATCCAGTGTCAGAGTGATAATGCTGTTATTTACCTGCTAAGCTGGGTAAAACAACAAGGTTAGGATCAGGGTATCTGAAAAACCACTGGCTCTCATAGAAACCTGCCTGTGCAATAAGACCATCGGATTAATTCACAGTTAAGGGTCATAGCAGAGTGTTCAAGTGCATGCTATATACAAGACAGTGGTACCAAGTTAACCCCGGGTAACTCCAGGTAGTACTAGGAAAGACTCTTTTCCTGCTTTAAACCCTTGGAGAAGGCCGGTTCCTTAATGAATTTGGCACTCTACTTTGTTTTCAACTTTTCCTAGCTGCCTTGGGAGCTTGGTGCTGAAATATGTTAAAATAACATGAGTGAAATTTTACATGAAGAACAGCACATGTTTTTAAGGTATTCCATATTAAAATATATGGACACTTCCCTCTAGACATCTACAAACTTGTAACATTTGTATTTATACTACTTTGATAACAACAGCTCGTATATTTTTTTGTGAATGTTTCTTTACATCGCAGCTGAATCTGATCCATTACACATCATTAAAAATTAAACTTTGATGAATCCCAGGAGGATATCTTGCTGGTATCTTTAATGTGTAGTCCTAGAGACAAGATTTAAAACGTTCATTTAACAACTCAAATATCTGTCGAGTGGGCCTTTTGTGTGATCCATTGGCCGAAATTCGGCACACAGTTGCTTACACAAAAATTTCGCAAGAACCAATAGAGCTTAAGAGGACATAAACAAATGGATTGCACTCATTACTTGCTGCAGAAACAATATTTTACCTAGCTCTTCTGCATGAGTAAACATTTTATTTCTCCCTCCTTAGTCTTACTCTCCTTGAACATTCAAGGTCCATCTTGGCTATAAACAGAGTTTATAAAGGGATTCTTGCATGCAGAAGGAAGGCTCTGAAGTGAGGGTGGGCTACCAAAGGCCCTTGCATCCTCCCCTTCTAGAGGCACTTTGGCTGCTCTGCTGCTGTAGATTCACTACATCAATCCATAATACTGAAATTGCAGTGGTGTGTGTGTGTGTTTGTTTGCTTGCTCTCCCTTGATGTTGCTTCTAGCAGATCCTCTGCCTTGCAGACTGCCAGAGCAATCTTATGCACCACTGAGATCCACTTCAATGGCCACCAGATTTCAGCTGCAACAGTGGTTCCACTGGGAAACTCAGCAGCAGCATGTACAGTTGGCCCTCCTAATCCATGGATTTTTTTTATCCACAGATTCAAGCATCCCCAGCTTGAAAATATTCCCCAAAAGTATAAATTCCAAATAGCAAAACTTGATTTTCCATTTTATATAAGGGACACCATTTTGTCCTGCCATTATATTTAATGGGACTTGAGCATCCATGGATCTATCTATCTATCTATCTATCTATCTATCTATCTATCTATCTATCTATCTATCTAATCTATCTATCATACAGACAGCTTGGTTTAGAGCCACAGTTGATTGTTTCATAATATATTTAGACTGTAAGAATATTATAGCAGATGTCTAGCTGCCTCTCTTTTTTTCCTGATGGGGTTTCCTAAGTAATGGGCAACCTCTTTGTCATTTGGGAAACATAACAATAAATACTCTTTCTATGTAGTCAGGGGTGTGGTGAATATACTGTAGATTTTATTCCAGACTTTGAAAGAGCTATCTACTGTTCTCAACTGTGTCGTTAAACATTTTGGATGGCACTTCTAATGTCTGGAATAAGACAAGGAATGGATTTGCTGTAACTTTACCTAGAAACCACAGATCCTAAGAATAATGTGCATTTAATTCTCGAGGTATCTATATGGATAGACAGTCTCTGAAATGCCCCATGGGGTCTGCTTATTGTGTGATGACATAGCATCAAGTGATTACTTTGTTTTAAGCATGAAAGAAAGATCAAATACTGCAGATAGTGGTTTTATAATTGGCTGTCGCACATTTTTCAGTAAGGGCTGTTCAAAAATTCATCCAAAAATTGTCAACTGTCAAATTAATGATTTGAATAGGAATCTTTTTGGCTGAAGAGTGGAGTATAAATATAATATAATGTAATAAATGAATAAATAAATAAATAAGAACACAAATGCAGCGTATGAGAGACAAGGTGCTGACAAGAATGCTTCTCTTGGGAGAGCAGGAGTCTTCCACTTCCACTTTCAACCTCAGAAGGAGAAGGAAGAGGGAAAACTGCCATGATCTCCAAACTCAAACTATAAACCCCTTAGGATGCAACCACTGCAATTAAAGTGGGATCAAAACATTATACAGTAATGGTGTAGTGAGAAAGAGTCCTTGGTCTGTTTCTGTTTCTCTTTCCTTTCCCCATGTATTTGTCATCAATAAAGTTATGATTTGTACTCTCAGTGGTTTGGTTTTATTTCATTGTATTCTTTGAATCTAAATGGAGCAGGATCCAAGTGGACAAGATTGTCCAGGTCATCGCAGCATAAATTTGGGGGTGAGGGAACATGGGTGTGTGTGTGTATGGATGTTCAGAACAGTTCCCTGACCCCTGGATGTTGCATATCCCTGCTCTGAAAGAAGAAGGTGGAAATAGACCACCAGCTGGACACAGCAAGGATGGATACAAACGAAAATCCATGAGTGATAACTTTTTTGGCCAACCGAAATGCACAATATACTTGTTGCAAGCATTTGAAGCTCCATGGGCTTCTTCATCAGGCAAGATGTTACATGTTTACAGCAAGGACGGGTGTATTTTTCATTAACAAGTCTTCGGAAATATTTATAACACTGGCTTCCAAATTTGGGTCTCTAGATATTGTTGGACTACAAATCCCAGACTGTTTTCCCCATTGGCTATCCTAGCTAGGGTTCTTGGGAGCTGAAGTTCAACAATATCTGGGGACAAAGATTTGGGAATCATTGACATTCAATATAAAAAGGGCTCACAGTTAAATGAGATTTTGAGTAACTTCTCATATGTTGGTGGCTGCCAGTTTTATTTGTCATGAATAGTCTAATATAGGGCCTGAACAGACAGGCCAAAATAAAGCTGCTTCTGGTCACTTTGGAGTTAAGCTGTTTAAATGCTGCATGCACCTTAAGAGGCTGGAAGCCACACCAAAGCCATGCTCCAGTACTAAGGACTGGAGCGCAGCTTTGGCGCAGCTTCCGGCCTCTTAGGACACCTGCATCATTTAAACAGCATACCTCCAAGTGACCCAAAGCAGCTTTATTTTGGCCTGTCTGTTCAGGCCCATAGTCATCTTTTTGGGGTGCTTTCATTGTGTCTTCCTGCATGATAGGGGATTGGACTTTATGGCCCTTGTGGTCTCTTTCAAGTCTATGTTTCTATGACTATACTGAATATTTATAGAAAAGGAATGATTTCAGGCAGACAGAGGAGCTCTGGTGAGAGAGGAGCTCTGGTGGCACAGTGGTTAAATGCCTACACAGCAGCCATTCACTCAAAACCATAAGGTTGCAAGTTCAATGCCTGCTAAAGGGGCTCAAGCTTGACTCAGGCTTGCATCGTTCTGAGGTCGCTAAAAGGAGTATCCAGATTGTTGGGGGCAATTAGCTTACAGTTGTAAACCACTTAGACACTGTTAGTTCAGTATGAAGCGGTATATAAATGAAGCTGTTTGTTTGGATATGGACAGAACTTTAAGCCTCTGACCTATATCACATGGAGAAAATGGCAACTTTACCAAGGACCTCACATATGAATGTTTCTGACCACCACAGACAGAGGGCCCATTGAGAGATAAAGATGGAAAGTCAGTACAGTATGAGACACCAAGTTAAAAGGATGCCCATGTAACCATTATCATTGGTCACCAAAGAGGATGGGGATTGGGAGAGAAAGTCACACCATACAAGAAGGAATAGGAAACTCGTCGGGCTTCTGATGATGTTAGACTCCAGATCCCATCGGCCCCAACTAGAATTGCCAGCATAACCTGAGTGGTGGGAGCTGTAGTCCAAACCCAACCACAAGACTGTGGGTTTCCCACCCCTGAACAAAAAAGGCTCTGATAGCATCAGAATATTTGTTGAAACAAGCTGCAAGTCTGTGGGATCTGTCCAGCGTCCTGAAAGACCAGTCTCACTGCTGCCTCTTGCATTCTGCTTTTATTGCTTATGTAGATACACAGTTCTCTGTCTTTCTTGGTCTCCTGCTCTGACTCTGTTTTGAAATACTGCCCCACCAGCTTTCTCCCAATGGCATCATCCTTTCCAGAATAGGCAAATAGTTCTTTCCCCCCCCTCAAAACACCTTCTTTAAAGGTTAATGGGAAGCAATGAATAGCGTTCCATAAACTAACATAAGTACAGAGCTGTCACCTTTTCCTGCTTCTTCTCTGTAAGAGAAGTGGGCTTGCAACATATTTTACTTGATGAGTTTGGAACACTTCCCTGAAAATTCCAAAATAAACGGTTTCTATTCAGCTGTCACAAAGAGGGCAAAGAACTTTTAACATCCTTCTCCATCCTCTTTTATAGTTATGCCACAATGGTACTTATGCATTCTGAGAGTAGCAGGGCTGCTACACGCCACAGCATTTTCTCGATGATTGTTCACTGCCCTTCCCACTTGGTCTTGTTTAAATGGCTACCTCCCATCCCTTCTCTCTTCTTTCTCCTCCTTCCACTTTCAGGCTTTCCCTCTCCACGTCTACATTGGCATCAACAGAGCAAAGAAACAGCTAAAAGTGGGAGGAAAAGGAATGGAGAGAGGGCCAGCCTATTCATCAGACAGGTGGAGGTGGCAGCCTCCAGCAGCAGATTGGGGGACATGAAAAGACAAGAAACTGTTAGTTGATTTTATTGGTGTCACTAGGTGGGTGCGGGGTTTGTGTCCCACACCGGGTGACACTTTAGAAAAGGGGTGACACTCCATTGGGCCTTCTCTTGCTGCGGGGTGTGGTGGTGTTGTGTCCACCCCTTCTTCTCTTATGCCCTGCTCTCTCCATGAGGAGAAAGCCAAGGCAGCAGCAGAGGAGGAGGGGCAGTGTGTGCCCCTTCCACCATCTCCCACTGCCTTACTTGCCTGGCCACAACTCTGGCAGCCTAAGGTGGTCAGTGGGCAGGTGAGCAAGTGAGGCAGCAGTACAGAGGGAGGGCAGTGTAGGCCATGCTGCCCAGCAGCTCTTTCTGGGTCCGGCCAGGTGATGCCCCCTGGGTGAGCAGGTGAGAGAAGAAGTGAGAAGATGAGGGGCAAGTATGCCCCTGCTGGCTTCACCACTGCCTGACTCTTTCTTCGTGAGCGAGCTGCAGTGAAGGAGAAAGGGTGAGCATGAACCTCTTGGCTTTGCTGCCACCCATATCTCTTCTTGAAAGGGAAACAAGGTGGCAGCGATCATGGAGGGGTGAGTGTGCCCCTTCAGTCCCCTCCCATTGCCTTACTTGTCCAGCTGCCTCCATGCTAACCCTGGGCAGGTGGCAGCTGGGAGCAAGTGAGTGGGGGAGGCAGGGGAAGGTGCTACTGCCTTCACCCAGACATCCCCCTGCAGTGGGTGACACCAAGCCTGGTAAAGTCACTGATTGACTTAATTTGTTGTTCTATTTTTTGCTGCCAATGATGGAGAGAGATGCTTTTATGGTTTGCCTCAGACATTTTGCTACCTGAAGCAAAGAACAAGATGGTGGCCTCTCCACGTTCCATGTGCCAGAGCTGTCTAGATTGGCAGCTGAATTATTTTAAAGTGGGACAGTGTCCTCCGCAGCTTCTGAAGGTAGCAGACTAGCTAAGGGTACTCCACTACGTGGTACATAACTCTTTCTTCCAATCTATTTCTATCACCTCCCAGCATCTGCTGCCTGGGATAACTTCTCCTCCCTGCCTAATGGCAGAAGCAGCTCTAGGGGATTGTGAGATCTTCTGCCTTGTGTGCCAAAATAACATGGCTAGCCTCTATATACCTTGACTTAGATGGATGGGAATGGACACCATTTGTCACTCTACCTCAGGCAGCAAAATGTCTTGGGCCACCTTGCCACTTGCTTTTATACCTAATCATCCTAGTTTGGGACTATGGCAGGAAAAAATAGAAAAGAGCCACTTTCTGTTCTGCTTGGATACAGAAGGTTATATAACAGCATTAAGGAAATCAAGCTCCTTTCAGCCCTGTGCATTCTGCAGTATATTCTCTGTGAAGTCAATGCAGGTGTGTATAGCTTGACTTTCCTTCAGTGGAAAAGTAACTTTGACTCAACATACTTGTAACTCCTTCTTTCATTTCCTTTTTCTAGTTAATACTTCATTACAATTAAAATAATTATTCAGATGTTTATTACTATTCCCAAATGTGACCCTTGGAAGCCTGAACAACACTTTTCTGTAGCAGTTAAAGCACTGTAAAATTCCAAGTAGCATAGTGATTTGAGTGTACAAGGGCTCTGGAGATCAGGGTTCAAATCCTGCTGAACCATAAAACCCATTGGGTGACCTTCTATACGTTGTGACCTTCTATATGTTGACTTACCATTTGTCAACTGATTCAACAAATCTAGTCTTGTTGGGACTATATAATATGAATTGAGTCCATAACTAAGGGGGGGCATACATTTATACTGACCTTTAACTCCTTCTAAGTAGACTCAATCCCACCTGAGCCAGCATGATATAGTGGTTTGAGCACTGGACTACAACTCTGGAGGACAGGGTTTGAATCCCTGTTTCGCCATAGAAACTCTCTGGGTGGCCTTGGGCAAGTCACTCTCTCTCAGCTTCAGAAGAAAGGAAAGACCAACCCCCTCTGAACAAATCTTGCCAAGAAAACCCCATGATAGGTTTGCTTTGGGGTCACCATGAGTTGGACATGACTTGAGGCACAACAACAACAACAACAACAACAGTCCAATCTACTATGCTACAGAAATCAAGGAGTGCTGAATAGTTTTATTTGACTTTCTCTAATACTTTGTTGTGCAGGGCTCTTTCCAGAATATGTTTCCATGTCCTCGCACACACTGTTCTTCCAAGTCCCAGAGCTCCCCACATTGAACAGCAAGGTCTGAAAGGGAGCTGTGGTTAGAGTGTAGGACTGGGAGTTGGGAGATCTAGGGTCAGATCAACATTTAGCTGTGAAACAGATGGCTCCTCCAGATGGGGCAAATGTATGAAGAGGTCACAGTATTAGCTGCTGTTGCTTTCAGTTTTTTAAAATGTCGAAATTAGTTCCTGTTGTCCCAGACTATTTTGTAGTAATTACTGGCATCAGCTGAAACATGTTATTCCCACCCTCAGGGCAATTTCATTTTAATTTATAGACATATCAGAACAGAAGAAGTCCCCCTTTCTCTTTTACCTGCTTGACATTTTTGTTGCTGTTGTTATAGTTCATCAGTGCATCGGTGAACTCTTGCTCTATAATACCCAAAGTATTTAAAAAAAAATATCAGAGAGGACCATGTTTTCAAACCATAGGGCCACCTCAGCAAAACATGCTTCAGAATTTTTTTAAATAAAAAAAAATACCTTTGGAAGAATCTGACTGTAGGTCCAAGAATTCACTACAAACAGCCATTCTCCCCAAAGATTGGGTGTGGATGGGGGGGGGGGTGCCAGCAACTGGCAAACCCTAAGGAGATACAGTGTGAGAACTCATACTTACTAAGCCCAACTTGAACAACCCTCACTGGGGGCCTGAACAGACAGGCCAAGATAAAGCTGCTTCAGATCACTTTGGAGGTATGCTGTTTAAATGACACATGCATCCTGAAGTCAGAAGCTGTGCCAAAGCTTCACTTTAGTCCTTAGGACTTGAGCATGGCTTTGGTGCGCCTTCTGGCCTCTTAGGACGTATGCATCATTTAAACAGCATACCTCCAAAGTGACCCAAAGGAGCTTTATTTTGGCCTGTCTGTATGGGCCCTGTGTGACTTTAGGTCATTCATTCATTCATTCATTCATTCATTCATTCATTCTCAGGTTGATTTACCTCACAGAGTTGTTGATATGAGGAGGAACAGGCCATGTTTGCCTCCTAGAGCTCATTGGGGGGAAAGGTGGTATATAAATGCATCTAACAAAGAAGCAAGACAAAAAAAATAAGCAACATGACTAAGTGGGCTAATTTTCAAGTTGTGCAATTGGCAACACTTGTGCAATTGTGCAAAGGATTCCACTTTTTTCCTGTTGTTGTTATGTGCTTTCAAGTCATTTCTGACTTATGGTGGCCCTAAGGCAAACCTATGATGAGATTTTCTGGGGCTAAGAATGTGTGACTTACCCAAGGTCACCCAGTAGGCTTCCATGCCCAAACAGGGAATCAAACCCTGATCTCCAAAGTCATAGTCCAATGCTCTAATCGCTATATCATGCTGGCTCTCATCCCATTTCTAGCCTCTCTGCTAAACAGGGGGAGATTAGATACTAGGTATGAGGTAGGTATATGTATTCCTCCCCCCCCCCTCGCACATGTGTTCCTCTACCCTTGTAGGTGGAATGCCTGTATAGAATTTATGCATCTCATCACTTGATAGCTTGCCAATACTCCTCAAGGAGGAGTTCATATGTGGATGTCTATTGCTCAGCAAGGGAAGAACCAAATAGTGCCTTGTTGTGCAAGTATGGAACAGTCACCACAAATCAAAAGCCCTGGATTGAACTTTCCACCTTCCATCACAATGCTTTTCTTTAGAATCAGTTCGCACATTCTGCTACTAGGAGCTGATATGATATCTCTGTTATGGCTCATTTTATCTTTTCTTTTCATCAGTTTCTATATTGTTTTTGTTGTACACTGCTGTGATGTCTCCATGTGGAAAAGGTGATCAAATGTTTCTCTTAAGAAATGTTTCAAGTTGGGAAAGAGCAAAACAAGATGGGGGGTATGCATGTGTGCGCACATGTATGTATGTATTTGCTAATCTACAAGTCACAAATGAACCTTCAAGGTTAATGGCAAGATAGGGAAAGAAACCTTTGTGATTTCTTGAATGCATGGCTCTCTGAACATCATGTGTTCAGACATTTCTGGGACATCAAAGCCCTTCTGTGCTTTGCATGCCTCTAGTCACACACACACACACACACACACACAGAGAGAGAGAGAGAGAGAGAGAGAGAGAGAATTAAGTAGTAATTCTGACATCATTGGAATTGGAAGGAAACCTCTGTGTGTCTTGCTTGGGGGAGCTTGAGAGCATATGGCAGAAGGGGAAATCTATACATGAGGATAGCAAGTTGCATTGAACGAGAAGGAAAGAGTTAGTAATTATCCAGCCCAATAAGCAAGGAGTTCTAGCTACAATGTATAATGCTTGTGGCAGGATTGGAGTAGAGTGGCCCTTTCCTTTTAATGATCAAATCTATCTCCTCCTTAATTGGCTGTTTCAATTTCATTGCATTTGCTTTGGCAATATCCATTTAAACTGGGCCACCATTCAAGACTTATGTAACAGCTGTGTGGCAAAATTCTAAAGCCATCCTGGGGAACCTATGGGCCTCCACTGGTGAAGATAAATGTACCTCCTTACTTGGAAGTAAGCTACATGGAAAGATCACAACATTTACGTTGTGCCCTACTGGAGGGGTTTGCTTCTCTATCCCACCAGTGTTTTAAATCTATGTTCTACATGGACAAATTATTTAAAGATGTATAACTAGTAACATCTCCTGGTTCAACCCCCTCCCCAGCCATCTTAACAGACAGCAGCTGGATCAAGTGAAGGAGGTCCATTCAGCTTCCTACTGGGGTGCAAGAAGGATGATATTTCTTCCCCACTCCGCTTCACCAGTGATCAAGACCGTAACAAGGACTTATGACAGGGGTTCTTTGTCATATCCTTACTTGCTAGTGGGAAGAGGCTGGAAACATCCTCCTCTTGCATCCTAATCGGAAGCTGAATAGACTTCCTTCTTCTGATCTGGCTGCTGGCTGTTAATGTGAGCTGGGGTGGCATTTACATAATCTTACTGAGTAAAGAGCAGTTACAGATTTATAACTCTAGGGTCTGAAATTGTAACTGTAATACTGAATGCCAGCCTTTATCTGTATGCCGCCCTGAGATCTTAAAATATATTTACATGAATGCATGAATAAAATAAAGTGTTCCTCTACAGAGTTTGAAAACGTTGTGTTATTGTTTGGACTCTAATCATGAAGGATGCCTTGTATAGCAATCACAAACTCCTTATGCAGCACCAATCTTATCTTTATGTGCACATGCTTCAGAGGTTCACATTAAATAACCAAACTTTTATCAATGAGAACATCTATTACCAGTCAAAGGCTCAGAGCCAAGAAAGGTAAACCACACAAACACATATTAAAACACATGCACACTACAGAAGGAATGTACTAGAAAATAAATAAGCTTCAGAAGCTGAGTAAAAAAAAACTAGAAGGAAATGCAGTCCATTAGAACCCGCTCCCACAAGTCCCCTGGAGAAAAATATATGGCCAATATTATTTAGTTATTTATTTCAAGGATTTATATCCCACCTTTCTTCCACAATGGGATTCAAGGTGGATAATCAGTTACTTAGTTAAATATACTTAGGTGTGGGACAGATGGTCCTAAAGTGCCATGCCGCTGCTGATTCTAGGGTTAGGGACCATGCACCAATCACACGGTCCCTAACCCTAGCTTGGCATGATGGTGGCCAAATGGTGGTGTCCCATTTACATGGGAGCTGCCATCTTGGCATAACAAACGCTAAGCATCTGTACGTCACCGCACGCTGTGTATGTCACAAGTGCGCCAATGGTGCACTCATGACATAAGCTGGGTACCATAAAAAGAACCCAGAAGAACCAGGTTCTTTTTACTCCATTTGGCTGCTGTGGCATCCCTCTGGAGGGAAACAGGCCGCTGCCAGGTCACCTCTTTGGGGCAGTCTGTCCCAGGGCTTAATACACTTAACTAAGGAGCAACCATGAATATGGAACCATTACTGATGAGTAAACCTGGATAACTGCTTCATATTTATGACTGCTTCTTAGTCACAATTGCCATAACTGTCACAACACTATTGTCGTGATTGTAATTCCTCCCCACCTACTTTAGCAGACAGCTGCTGCATGGGGAGAAGAAGGAGGTTCATTTTGTTTTAGTAAAAGTATTTCTGTCAGGTTTTGGAGGTTAGGCCAGAAGAGTTTAATTAGTTAAGGATACTCAACTAAACAGATAAATAGGTAAACACTAAATAGGTACCACTCCAGTGGGAAAGTAAGCAGCGTTCTGTGCAATCATGCTGGCCATATGATCACAGAGTAGTCTCTGACAATGTTGGCTCTTCAGCTTAGTAACGGAGATGAGCACTACTCCCTATGGTTGGACATGACTTGACAACCTTGTCAATGGGGAATACCTTTACCTACCTTTACTCAACTAAAGAGCTTACACTCCTTGTGAGCAGTATGCCATACTGAGTGCACCAGTCACAACATTTGTCAGTGGCGGGATACACACCGCCATATAGTACGTATTGTATACGTACTAGGGTTAGGAAGGGGCGGTGCTTCCGCACCCCCCTAACCCTAGTACGTATACAATACGTACAAGATGGCGCCGGCCCTTCTACATGGCTGGCGCCATCTTTACGTACTGGACGCATAGCGTCCAGACGTGTCGCGGCGCTAATGACGTAGCGAATGTGCCCTTGGCGCTTCGCTACGTCATCCGTGCGCCGCAGAAAGAAGCTCCGAAATGGAGCTTCTTTTTTGCTCCGCGCGGGAGCCGCGCGGTTTGGATGCTGCGGCTCCCTCGCGGAGCAAATGGCGCCGGCGGGGGAACGCCGCAAAGCGGCGGTTTGTATCCCGCCAGTATGAATAAAGTGCTTTACATTGATTCTTACAGAGAAGCTTCTTTTCTCACCCCAGTCCTCTTTATTTGATGAGATTGGCAGTCAGTCTTGGATAAAACTTGAAACAATTTCTTTCGACTACAGATCTCAGAATTCAAAGCTGGCATGACCAATCACCATGTTGGCTCGGGATGTTCTGGGAGTTCAAAAGAAAACCTTTCCAAATACTAGCCAGTTATCAGAGTATGGCAGACGGATCAAGAAGCTGGCATGGGCAATAACTACACTGGATGAAGGGAAAGTATTTTTCTGGCCACAGGTCGGTGATATGTCTGACAGTCAAACTTTCTCACAAAGAGAAGACACTATGGAGTTACAGCACCCTGGAACAAAGGGCATCCATGAATAAAACAACAGATGTCTGGCAGTTCTAGTCATGGACGACACCTGAACACGTCATCAGGGTGCAGGGAGACTTGTGCTAACCAGCCCAGAGGATGTGTGAATGATTCAAAGTGCCTTAATGTTAACAGCTGCCTACAACACCCTGGCTGAGCATCATACTTTTGCTTTTCAGCAGGTGCAGTCCAGCTTTTCCTGGGAATTACTGTAGTGGAAATGCTCAAGGCCCTTGCCAACGCTTCAGCCTTTGTTTCCTAGTTTGAAAGGTTCCTGAAGGCTGATAAGATAAAAAGGCAGGATTTTTCAGATTTTATATTACTCATTTTGGAAGCTGAAATGCTAGTTGCAAGGCTGTTGGGAGGTAGCATTAGCACAATGATCTGGTGACCTGCCGCCGGCATCCATCCATCTATCTATCCATCCATCCATCCATCCATCCTTCCTTCCTTCCTTCCTTCCTTCCTTTAATTAATTTATATAGTGATATAGTGTCTTTCTCCCAGTAAAGGAGCCAAAGTGCTTTCCAGCAGAAAACAATGCAAAACATCTAAAAATGAATCAGTTATGGTATTAGAGAACAATTAAAAACAATTACTGTATATTAAAGCCAAACATTGAATTAAGACAGTTTAAACACATCTAAAGGCATAAGAAGAAAGGGAAACAAAGCAAAATGATCCCCTCCCTCAAGAGACCCATTTTGTGGTCAAAAATGTGTCTAAATAAAAAGATCTTTTTCTGCTGCCAAATGGAGAGCACAGAGGGGCCAGCCAAGCCTCCCACAGCAGGGAGTGCCATAGTTTGGGAGTAGCCACTGAGAGGGCCCTCCCTTGTCTCTTCACCAGAATATGCCTGTAAGGATGGTGGCACTGAGAGAAAGCTTTCCCCAAAAGATATCATCATATGGTAAGTCTGGATCCAAGATATATGCAGTTATGCAACATCTCCCTCCCTCCATTTAATCTGTATACTACCCTACTGGCAATTGTCCTCAGGCTGATTGCTCACATAAAAAACATAAAACAGTAAAATTCAAAGATGTAGCCTTGTTAGTCTGTAGAATCAGTATGTAGCGAGATGGGGTCAGATAGTGTTGAAAAGTGTGTAGTTAAGCCAGGAAGCCATTGTCCCTGTTTAATCCCACAGCAATGGATTGAACAGGGACAATGGCTTCCTAGCTAACTACACATATTTCAACACTATCTGACCCCATCCTCAGGGGAGCATCCTACACTCATCTATACTCCTCCCTTGCTGGCTAGTTTCCAAGGCCAAACTGGCCTTGCCACCTCATTTCCGTATCCAATGGCTATGTCTTTGTCCACAAACAACCATGTTAAAACTGGACTTGCTGTTTCATTTACATACACAAAGGATTTTGAATTTGAATTGAGATTCTCACATACCTATGGCATAAATATGTCTGTCCCTGGCTTCCACGTCACCAAATGCATCTGAGAACATAGACAGAAGCCTACGAAAGCTCATGCCACCTCTTTCTTTCAGTTAGTTGCAAAGGTGCTACAAGATCTCTCTACACACTGATAAAACCGTAAACTACAGGAACAAATTAGTTAGCCAATGGCAGCATTAAAATGTTAAAATATTCATACTGAAGCGAGTGATACAACTGATCATAAACCACCAGATGTGAAAAGATTAACTGTTTGCCAGAAGAGGAAGGTCTTACTATGTAGAATATATAAAATAAGGATGCTAACATACACCTCCATGAGAGCTAACATAGTGTAGTGGTTGAGCATTTGACTATGACTCTGAAGACCAAGGTTCAGGTCTCTGATCGGCCATGGAAACCTCCTGAGTTACCTTGGGTAAGTCACACTCTCTCAGCCTCAGAGGACAGCAATGGCAAATTCCCTCTGAAGAAGCTTGCCAAGAAAACTCCATTATAGGGTCACCATAGGTCAGAAATGACTTGAAGGCACACAACAACAAAAACAACAACAGACCTTCATAGGGAATGCATTCTATAGATTGAAGGGGGCACTGTTGGAAGACTTTTTCCTTATGTGTGTGAATGATATGGACAAATGCATACAACTGTAAACATGCCCAGAAGTGTCTAGAAATAGCAGAAAATGCCATAGCTGGTCTTGACAGTAATTTATTTTAATAATAATAATAATAATAATAATTATTATTATTATTATTATTATGTCCCGCCTTTCTACAAAATGCAATCGGGGAGGCTTACAAGATTAAAATATACAGTCCGAACCCTCAACCCACCCCCTTTATTTATATCCCACCCCTCTTCGCTCAGGCAACCGGGGTGGCTTACAATTTTAAGGTTCTACCTGGCACTGAGAATGTTTAGTAAATAATATACTAATGATAATGGAGACAATATACTGCTATTTATTTATATGGCAACATCCATGGGAATTGTATTTTCATAGAAGCCTCAGCAAAGAGCAATATATAGAGGACGCTCCTCTGATGAACATGTGATCTAAGCTCTGAGCCTGTAGGGGGCAAAAAAGCAGGAGATGAATCCCATGGTGGGAGAAATAAATGAATAAATAAATAAATTGCATATATTCAAGCTTCATTTCAGGATTGTGGGCTGCAAGATTGTAAGGTGGAAAGGTATTGAGCAAAGATAGGAAAATTACAGCTCCCACCGGCCCTTGGCAGCCATGCCAGAGGTCAGGGTTGAGAGATGTGCTGTTCATCAAAATCTGGAGGGAGCATGGTGTGGTAGTTTGCATGTTGGTCTAGGACTCCATGGGATCAGGGTTTGAATTCCACTCAGCCACGGAAACCCACTGGCTGACTTTGGGAACATTACATTGTCTCAGCTTAAGAAAAGGTCAACTGCAAAACCCCTCTGAACATCATGCCAAGAAAATCCCATGAAGGATTTGCCTTAGGGTTGCTATACGTTGGAAATGACTCGAAGACACACAATTACAATAACATCAGTCAAAGGGGAGTGGAGAAACTGAAAGATTTCAAATAAATATCAGACAATTTCACTCCCTTAGTAGCTTTGCCTGCCCCTTGTCTGCCCCTTTGATGCCTAAACTGTATTTCTAAATGCTTAACTGAATTACTGCAATGCTAGGAATTTGGGAACTGAAGGGAAATTTCATTGAGGGGACAGAATTTTTGTGTATGTGTTTATTTGTTTAGAGTATATAATCCCACCCCTCGGTTTCCCCTCTTATTTGGGAGGCACAATGCCCTTATTTTGCACACTTCCAAGTAGTTACACCCCTAGTTTCCCACATGCAAATCTTACTGCTTGCAAAGATGAGTTAACCAGAGCAGGAGGGAAAAAAATCATGGCAAACCTGCTAGCATCTAGACCCATATGACACACAATCTGAAAGCGTTATGATGAGCCACTAACCATTTTATGTTGCAGGAGGTGTTTTGTGATATGTGGTACTCCTCTGAACTCGGCCTTCCAGTTTAGAAGTCTCACTTAAGGGGCTCTCAGGCTCCACTGTTCCGTAGCTTGGGATTAAAATAGCAGAGCCACAAAGTCGCTAGGATGAAGATGATGGACAGCTTTGCAAATTGTTCCAAGTGAACCATAAAACTGTCACATAAATGAGACATGGTAGTTGTGATGGCCCCGTGCTTTCCAGAAAGCTTCCAGAAATAAAGCGGGGCTATAATGGAAGACTTTGGTATGGCATTAAACATTAATTAGAGCTTACACAAGATGAATATAAAAAAGGATTAGCAACACACTGTCGATTTGCCAGAATGAAGATCAAGCAAAAGCTTTTGGGTCCCCCCCTGCTCTGTTTGTTATGGTGTTTGAACTTTGGCATCATGGCTCATTATACTGTACTCAACAGAAAAAAAAATCACATTAGAAAAATAATGAATTGACAGAAGAAAACGTTCTTTTTTGTTGTTGTTGCCCTTCAGTCTTCTCTTCCATTTGGCTCACACAAACAATGTAAGGGAAGTGCTTCTTCTCAATTATTCACAGAACGGCTGAC
Source organism: Sceloporus undulatus (assembly GCF_019175285.1). Taxonomy (NCBI): domain Eukaryota; kingdom Metazoa; phylum Chordata; class Lepidosauria; order Squamata; family Phrynosomatidae; genus Sceloporus; species Sceloporus undulatus. The sequence continues at coordinate 213,495,356 of NC_056523.1, forward strand.
GGGAAAGGTATTTGAAATGCTGCTGCCTTCTGAGGTCATCGTGAGGTATTTGCGGAGAACTGGATGCTTGAATTGGAGTGAAGTGAGATCCCAGAGGGGAAAAATTCCAGATCCAAGTAAGCCTGGATGGACGTTTGAGCTTCAGGAGCCTCCCTTTGCCAAAAGACAGTGAGAGAGATTGAATTTTGTTGTGTATGTCTATGTACCTTCAAGTCGCCTGTTGACTTAGGGTGACCCCACAAATGGTTAATTCCCATCAAAACTGACTTGGATTTATGATGACCCTATGAATGAGAGACTTCTCATCAACAGACCTACTCACATCTTGATAACTTAGGTCTGTGGTTCCTTTCATTGAGTCTATCCACCTGTAATGTGGTCTCGCTCTCTTCCTACTGTCTTCTGCCTAACTGAGTACTATTGCCTTTTCTAAGTTATCTGCTTCTCAAGTACAGCAGTCTCACTCTTTTTACCATTGCCTTCAACTTTTCCAAGTCTCTTCCTGTGCATAATTTGGGTGTCATAAGCAGGAATATGTGTATTTCAGATCCTGTGTCAACAAAAGCTCACTCAAATGACCCACTACAGATGTTTATGCAAATCTGACAAATGTGCATAATTCCTCAGAAGTCTGCATAATTCAGTCTGCTTCTTCTAGTATTTTATTAATGTTCTATTGTTGCTCAGTGAACAGGATGCAAATAAAATGGCTGGAACAACTCAAGACATTTTTTTCTATTTGAGGTCCACTAGTAAATGCTCCTATGTATCCCAAGTTTGTGGCATAGTGGTTTGAATGTTGGACTATGGAGACCAGGGTTCAATTCCCAGCTTGGCCATGAAACCCACTGGGTGGCCTTGGGCAAGACACATGTTCTCAGCCTCAGGGGAAGGCAATGGGAAACCTCTGAACAAATGTTGCCAAGAAATCCCAGTGATAGGTTCACCTTAGCAACAGCAATAGCAAGTACATTTCTATACCACTTACCAGTTCACTTAAGCACTTCCTAAGCAGTTCACAATGTGTAAGCTAATTGTCTCCAACAAGCTGGGTACTCATTTTAGTGACCTATGGATGGATGCAAGGCTGAGTGGACCCTGGAGCCCTGGGATCAAACTCACAACCTTGTGGGCTGTGAAGGGCTGCAGTATCACATTTAACCACTGCACCACCAGGGCTCCTTAAGGCTTGAAGGCACACAACAATAAAGAGAATCCCAAGTTAACGTGCTTAAAACAAACCATGTTGTTGTTGTTGTTGTTGTTGTTGTTGTTGTTGTTGTTATTAAAACAAAACCATGCTAAATTGGCACAGGAGGCACACAATCTGTCAAGTACCTCTCCTTATCTATAGCAGCAAAAATGCAAAATAAATGAAATAGTAACCTTTTGCTGCCTAACACTCCAAATCTGCTACCCAAGCCACTTTTCCTAATAGTGGGGCCAACTTTGCTGACTAGGAAAGCAAGGAAAAAAAAAGGAAAGGAGAGAAGAAAGTTTAGTCTTGTAAATCAAGTGAATACCCTAGCTTGAAGACAGGAGAATAAAGAGAATCTGGAAAGGAGCAGGCAAATCCAGGACTGCAACATGTCAAAGAACATAAACCACATGCAAAACATGTCATGCTGTTTCCAGACAAGTGGTGTCCCATACCCATCAGGACAGATAAATTCTAGAACCTGAATTCTAATATTAATCCTGATGATGATGATATATAACATTTATTTATTGAAATATTTCTATTCCACCAATACCCAAAGAACCCAAGACAGTGTACAACTTTACATCAGGAGAAGATAACACATAATCTTAAAACATTATCATCTGTCTGTCTGTCTGTCTGTCTGTCTGTCTGTCTATCTATCTATCTATCTATCACACACACACCCACACACCAATTTTAAACAATTTAAAATAGTTAAAGCCATGTACATGTACAAGCTGTATAAAGTCATTAGGCAGCAGAGAATCTAATTCTTGAGCAGGCACATTTAGTATGAATATCTGATATCCTCTGCCATTTAGGACTTTAAATGTTATCTCCAGCATCTTGAATTTGGACTGGAAGCATACTAGCAGTATGCACTGCAGTAGTCTAATCTGGAAGTTAACAGTGCATTATCTAATGCATCCAGTTTATCCCTTCCTTAGACAGGCTGTACATAGTGGGCCAGTACTCCAAGCCATGAAATCCCCTGGAGTCTCTAGAGACAGAGATGTATCTGGGGTTATTGCCAAGCTACACACCAGCTACTTCAGGGGGAGTGGAATCCCATCTATTTCAGTTTGTTTATCAAGTTAACCTCTATTTCACTTGGAATCAGCTTCAATTTATTGGTCTCCATCCAGCTTGTTAATATAGTGGTTTCTGCTACACTATCATAAATGTGAAAAGTTAAGTTCTAGTGGTGGATCATTGGTCTTGTCCCTGTGAAATCTCTTTAGCATTCCAAGAACATTTTCAAGCAAGCAGAAAACAGCATGATCCCTGCATTTTGGACCTCCATTTGAATTTGCCAGCTTCTCAGGCAAATGTTTAGAAAATTCTCTTTCATAGGAAGTGGAATATATATCTATATCTATATAATGCTTATACTGTCTTTCTCCCAGAAAAGGAACCCAAGGTGGCTCACAAGATAAAAATATTTTAAAAACTTTATGACAAAAAATTTTAAACAATTAAAATGATTTAATTAAAACAGTATAAAATAAACATGAATACATACAAACAGTTAAAAAACATAACTAAAGCACACACTCTGTATATCCTAGCATGAAACTCCAAGAGTGATTATTATCTCTTGATGGAGGAGTAATGTAACTGTTACTCAGCAGGTAAGAATAAAATATCACCCCCGACCAGAGCTGTGCAAAGTTGTTTTAAAGGCTACCCAGGATTCTCCAGTCACCATGATGACTGGTCATGTTGGGTGGAGGATAGTGGACAATTTAGTCCAAGCATGTGATTTTTTCAAGCTTTGCCCATGACATTCAAGATGAGCTACCTGAGGTAGATGCTTCATTCCGCTTTATGACAGGGCTGGTCCTTCCTCAGCGTTTGTGAAGTCTGAGTTTAGTTTGGGCTGACGGTACAGAGGCCATCTGGCTAGAGTTGACCTGCTGCCACTGCTCAACCCATACAGAGTGGATTTTATGTACAAATGGCATAAATGGATTGTTATCCATGAAAGCCCATGTTAAAATAAAAATCAGTTCATTTTAAAGGTGCCACTATATTCCTTTTCTTGCCTTCCCTCTCCTTTCCCCTTTTTATACTCAAGGGGTGTTCACACTACACAGTTCTAGCACCTCGATACTGCTTTAACTGCCATGATCCTATAGAATCCTAAGATTTGTAGTTTGTTGAGGTATCTAAGGCATGTCTACATGGGCCAATTAAGCTGGTTTCCCCATGCCCACACCACAACCTGTCTACATAATACAGGGCCACACTGTAAATTCAATTGTGGACTTTGTCCCCATACAGACTGCCAAAATAAAGCTGCTTCGGGACATGTTGGAGGTATGCTATTTAAATGATGCATGCATCCTAAGAGTCCGGAAGCTGTGCCAAAGCTGCGCACCAGTCCTTAGGACTAGATCATGGCTTTAATGCAGCTTCCAGACTCTTAGGATGCATGCATCATTTAAACAGCATACCTCCAAAGTGACCCAAAGCAGCTTTATTTTGGCCTGTCTGTATGGGGCCTCTCTGCACTATGTTGGGGCAGTTCTGCTCTGAATCTGCTCTATCCATCCCTTAAACCAGTACAAAACCTCTAATCTTTTGCTCTAGATTTTGCAATAAAATCCACAGCACACTGTAGCAATTCTGGATGGCTGTCTACACATGCATCTTGCCACTGCCACTGGTGCAAGTCACTCCCTCTGAGGTCACACTCACAGCAAGGTTCCCAGCCTTGAAATCGATGCTGGGTGCCTCATTTCTGACCTTAGAAGGAGTGACTTATGCCAGCAGCTGTGGTGCCAGGCAACACAGTGGGGCATGTGTGTAGACAGCTGCCCAGTGTCACTACAGAGTGCAGAGATAATGGGGGGATCTAGGGCAACTTTGGTGCTAGAATACCCTAGGAGCTACCCAGAGTATTTTGGCTGGTGTAGATGAGCCCCAAGAAATGACTTAAACAGAGATCTAGTACTGTAGTTCAGGGAAGTATATTGGAGAACTCTAAGTACCCCACCAAACTAACAGTCCCAGGATTGTATGGGACAGAGCCATGACAGATAAAGAGGTATCAAAGTGCTATAATTGTGCAATGTGGATACATCCGCAGAGACTTGCTATTGCTGAGCCTCCTAGGTGGAAAATCTTTACCATCCCTATCATTAAGTTTTGTATTTTTTGATTTGGATAATGGATACTTAATGACTTAATTTGTATGCCTCAGATAAAAATGAACACCATACTCCGGAAAGGTTTTCCCCTCCTTGTTTGGATTTTACTGTGAACCAGAGAAGAAGTTCTCAGCACTGCCTCCCCTCCGCAGCCCCTGCCCATTTCATTTACATATCATTTTTTCCACTCTGCTTTTTTAAAAATATAAAAACACTCAAAGCAGTGTATGAGATTCTGTATAATGCACAGAACAATTATAGCAAACTAACAATAATCCAGCTTGGTGTCATATAATAAAACAAACCACAGGTTAAAACCATTGAATTCAAAAGGAAGAAGATAAAGGCTTTAATCCACATTAATAAAAATGGAATAAAATGGTCTTAGAAGCTCTCTAGAAGCTTGAAAGATTTTCTTGCCCTCTCCATGTAATTGGCTGCTACAAGCAGAAAGAGGATTTGTGGAAATTCATAGAGGCAGTTGTTGAATCCTCTATTGGTGGGATGATGGATCTGCAGTGGTTCTAGTATTAACTTTAAAGGAGGTATCCAAATTACTGAACTCTGTGTCCTAAAGAGGTTTGGCCTTTTATGTATGTATATGCCTTCAAGTCAATTGTTGACTTATTGTGAGCCCATGAATTTCATAGGATTATGCAGAGGTGGTTTTGCTAGTTCCTCCCTCTGACATAGAGCCTACAGTACATGATATTTGTTGGCAGTCTCCCGTTGAAGTACTAACATTGTTGTGTGCATGGCAAATCTGTCCGACTAAGGTGAACCAATCAGGGAGTTTTCTTGGCAAGATTTGTTCAGAAGAGGTTTGCCATTGCCTTCCCCTGAGGCTGAGAGAATGTGACTTGTCCAAGGTTTCCCAGTGAGTTTCGTGGAAATCAAACTTGGTCTCCAATGTCATAGTCCAACATTCAAACAACTATGCCATACTAACCTTACTAGCTCACTTTGTCCTGCTCTTAACTGTGAGCAACATGCAGAAGTCCAGAGTCTGTAAGCCATTGCCAGGCCAGAGTCAGCATCTGCTGTGATCAGGAGCAAGAGATGTAAAACAATCCAGGCTGAAGAAAACCAATTATCAGAGTCAGGATTCCAGGGCGTAGATGTGACCAAGCAGTTAAAACAGCTCAGGAGCTATAAATCCATCAGCAGCAGCTTGATAAAGAGGAGGACTGAGGTTGTTCTCAGCAACATAGCTAGCGAACATAACTGCTGTTTAAAGGTGGCTTGTGTAACCAAGCCCAGATCCCAAGCAGTATTTAAAAAGAGGCTTCCAATGCTGTGCTCCTTCTGTCACTATAATTGAAGACTCTCATCTCATCTGTGGGGAATGGCCAGAGCCAGATGCCTGAGACCCCACCATTCTCTAGGACTGGAGGGCCTCTTCCTGCTTTGAAGCCAACATGACCTGCCATACCAAAGGTGGGCTTGGCTGGTGGTCAGGCCTCTGCTGTGACTCCTCCACCAGTAAGTCTAGTTCAGTCTTCCAATGAAAAAGCACTCTCCAAGTGGGGCATGACACCTTTACTGGGTCCTAGAAAGTTTGGATTAAAACCCTCTCATTCTTATGTAGGAAACTCACCTGGAGCCACAGAGTGGGGCCATGCTGCTGGGCTATACCTTTGCCCCAGAACTCTTAGGCTGATGATAGCAGTCAGAATAAGACATGCTATGAGTAAGCTTCCGGAAAGATGTGGTGCTCCGTGTGATGTAGACACACATATTCAGGAGATGCTCAGGAGTAGAACTTCTTATTTAAGAGGGACCTTCCTATTCAGGCCCCAGTGTTCAAAAGTGGAGGTGTGGGCCAGAGCTAGCCCAAGACCGTGAGGTCGGAGCACAGAAGTTCAGCCCTGCTTGGGAGTCAACTAACAAGCAGTGGTGGATAGTGTCTTCCATGTCAGTGAGGCATTGAATCTACTCTGGGTTTCTGTCGGAATGTTAAAAAAGCTATCCAACATACTGAATGAATTGGGTGATCAGCTTCAGCATCTTGTATTGTGCCTTTAAAATCTCGATGAAAATCCAGAATGAATTCACTGCCCCAATGACATAGAAGCCACCAGTTGCCACTGGATATGAGCGCTTGACATTTATTTTAACCAATCACCCAATTAATTAATTTTATTTGCATTTTATTTCTATTGAGCAAAGTATGTTAGAGAGTTAAGAGCCCTCAGCATCTGTCCAAGGGTGCATTTACTTTGTACAATTGAAAGTGCTATGTATATGGCTTGTGTCCGGGTTATTTGGAGGGCTGTATCTCCCTTTATGATACAGTATCTCCCGCTAAACATTTTTAAGAATGGAAACTGCATCCAAGAAATAAAAAAGATGACTAGGGATGGGAAGGGCAGCTATGAAAGAACTAGATAACATCCTAAAAAGTAAAGACATACAACTGAGCACAGAAATCAGAATCGTCTTAGCCATAGTATTCCCCATCACCATGTATGGATGTGAGAGCTGAACAGTGAAGAAAGCAGATTGGAAGAAAATGGAGATTGCAGCCAAGAAATAAGATAAATAGGAATGGGAAGGGCAGCTATGAAAGAACTAGACAAGATCTTAAATTGAAAAGACACAACACTGAATACTAAAGTCAGAATCGTCCAAGCTATTATATTCCCCATCACCATGTATGGACGTGAGAGTTGGACAGTGAGGAAAGCAGATAGGAAGAAAATTAATTTATTTGGGATATGGGGCTGGAGAAGAGTGTTGAAGATACTGTGGACAGCCAAAAAGACAAACAAATGAGTCCTTGAACAGATCAAACCAGCACTCTCTCTGGAAGCCAAGATGATGGCAATAAGGCTGTCATACTTCGGCCACATCATGAGAAGGCTTGAACCAGTATAAAAGACAATAATGCTTGGGAAAGTGGAGGGTAGTTGAAAAAGAGGAAGACTGCAAACCAGATGGCTAGACTGAATCAGGGAAATCACAGGCATCAATCTACAGGAATTAAGTAGCGCAATGGAGGATATGGGGGCTTGGAGATATCTCATCCACAGGGTTGCCATGAGTTTCAACTGACTCAAGGGCAGATGACAACAAACAACATCTCCTTTTATGAGTCCATTAGAGCTCTAAGACGGTTAGGAGAGTCCCTTCCCAGAGTCGCTTAGTGGAAACAAGGGAGAGGGCCTTCTTGGTTTCTGCTCCCAGGCTCCGGAACTCCCTCCCTAGAGGGAATTCCTTTCACTGTCAGGTAAGAACATTTTGTGTTCTCAGACTTTTATATACTAACCATGGTTGAGCTTTTAATACTGTGCAGTTCTGTTTTGAGGTTGGTATATAGTCTTTTAATACACTTTAATATTTTTAATGTTTAGTGTGTTAATTTCATACATTGTTTAATTGTTTTTTAAATCTATATTTTATAGATCTATACATTTATACTTATGGTGCAAGCCACCTTGAGTCTCATTATCAAGAGAAATATGGGGTTAAAATGAACAAAATAATAAAATAGTAATTGGAACTATAACTGTAACTAATCATTTTTAAAAGTGATTTTCCAAGCTCTGTCTAAATCTACTGTCACTTAAAATAGTTAATGTAACTGAGAAATTTCCAGCGTTAACTGGTATTGTGTCTCTTCATCATTTCTGTTGCTAAAAAGAATCAGTTTCCAGGCTTCAAAGCCATCTTACACAATAAATCAAATGTCCTCCTTCTCCTCCACCAGTGTTTCCCACCTGGAGACTTGGAGGAACTCAGCATTCCCCTAAGACTACAGCCAGGGCCCTGAGACCGTGCAACCCTAGGAGTGGACATGTGTACTTACTTGTGCAATTACAGTTGTACATTCCTCCATTTCTAGCATCCTATTTGGATGCATCTGACTTGATACCCAACCATGAAATAAAGAGACCAGACATGTAAACTGGATGAATAAAGGGCCATTTATTTGACCTACATCCTAATTAAATCTAAGCAGTTGAACTTAAACCTTAAACGTCAAACTGTGAGAGAATGATTAAAGTGAACGCCTGGTGCAGGTCCAGCTGAAGCCAGGTGTCAATCCTAGACCTTTTCTTCAGCCTTCCCTTTGGGTACAAACACTGAACCCTTAGGTAAATCCGATGATTCGGATTGCATCCTCAGCCAGTCCTAGGAAGGTAAACATAAGGCACTCTCCCCCACACTCCCTCGAATTTGTAAGGTTGAGCAAAACCCCAATGTCTACCCCAAAGGCAGGTTCTCTCACAACTCCACGTTCCTTGATGTATATAAGTTGATCAAGAGCCTAACATTTCACCACAAAGGAGTACCAAACAATTCTTTAACCCTATATGGGCCACAGACAAGGGACAAGCATTGGCTTTTCTTCACTGAGACCCAGCGCCGGCTCAACCATTTAGGCGAACTAGGCAGCCGCCTAGGGTGGCAAAATTTAGGGGCGGCTTGGCAGCTTTTTTGGTATATTTTTTTGGCTTTTTGGCTAATTCTCAATATTATGACAAGAGATTGGAACCTGTTTTATGTCATGTTTATCTTTAACAAACAAAACAGAGGAAATCAAGGGGTGAAAATAATTATGAGGGGCGACAGGAGGTGCCAAAATATTTCTCGCCTAGGGTGGCCAAATACCTAGAGCCAGCCTGGCTGAGACCAAGGTGAGAGCCCATCTGACCAGCTCAAGCCTGTTTCACTGCCCATTAGATCATACTGTGTCCACAGATGAGGATGTGAATTCTATTAGAATAAACTCTGAAAACTAAAAGAAGCAAGAGTCAACCAGTTTACTGTTTGGTAGGAGTCATGTGCACATGCTTCTCGAAAGCTGAAGATTGTCATCAACCAATGTGTTTGATATCTGTGCTCTCAAATCCTGTGGAGGCCGCTACAATTTGGAAAGAATGAGTACCGAATTTAACCCCCTTTATTCCAAGATTAACCAAAGCCTTAGCTGCCACAATCCAAAACTGAAATTTACTCAGGGGTGAGTGGTCTAAATGATTCCCTCATTCCTCCCGTGGCCCCATCTTAGTGATGGTTGAGGATCAACAGAGGGATATCAGCGTTTTTAGTTTTTAATTGTTGTTTTTATGCTTTGATGTTGTGTTTTTAATATGTCATACTGTTTAATACTGTCTTAAGGGGGGAGGGATAAAGTGTTTTTAATTGTTATATTTTATATTTTACTGTTGTCAACCGCCCGGATTGGTTTCCCATAGGGCGGTATACAAATAAATATTATTATTATTATTATTATAAATGTAGAAACAAGAGTCCTGGAGTTCGGCCCCAAAGGGCCACATATTCTGTCAATGCCTGTACTGGGCAAAGATCAGCCACAATACAACAATTTAACATAATAGAGGTCTCTCTGCATTTTTTGATCGGCCTTTGACCTTCTAATCTGCAGTATAGCAGTCAGGCTAGTTAGGACCAAATCAGTAAGTACAAGGGCCCTGTTTGAGGTGCCATTTTTTGATGCAACGACCAATTCACTAATTCTCAAAGCCCCAAAGAAAGCCGTTAATGCCACTACATGAAACAAACTGGCCTTGTAAGGGGAGGAACATAACAGAACCCACTGTTCTTTAAGATCTTTAAGAATTTCTGGAGCAATGGGCTTCCTATCATAATCCCTAGACCCTAACCTTATCCCCAACCTTAACCCAACCTTTATATCATTTAGGTGGATATATTTCTCCATGGAAGGATGTTGAACTAGGTGGCTGTGGGCATCTCTTCCAGTTCTAAGATTCTTTCATTGTCTAACTGGTGTGAATTGCCATCACTAGTCTTGGGTTCTAGCAGTGGGACTGAAGTCTCACATGTGCAGAAATAAAAAAATTGGTGCACACAAATGGCTATGCATCTTCTTTGTTTAGAGAGATCTTTTAGTTGTGGAGGGCACCGATTTTGCTACAGATATACATTTTAGAGATTTCAGAGGTTTAACTTCCTGGCTTCCAAATCCTAACAAAAGACAGAGCTTTAGAAAAGAGAATTAACTGGAACCTAAAATCAAAGATCCTGTTTTTTGAAACATCTGGATATGGTGGGGGATATTAGTGGCTGCAGGTTGAAAGGCAAGTGAGAATGTAGTCTAATACACAGTTTTTAGGGAGCATGTTAGGGTATATGACAAAGCAGCACTAATATGCCCTGTTAGCTTTCCCATTGTTGCGGCAGATATATAAAACATTACTTAATCTGTAATTTTAGTGGAAGTTTTATTGCTTTAAAATAAAACACTGTACTTTATTTATTTATTTATTTATTTATTTATTTATTTTTGCTTTTGGTTTCCGCTATCTAAACACCCCTATTGCCATGCTTGTGAGAAAAGTGAGGAAAGAAGGGACCTGGCTGTGTTTTAGTACAGAGGGATTCCCAGGGGTTGGATCTTTGGCTAGTTTCCCCAGGGGGTTCCCCCATCAGCAGGAAGAATTTATCTACAGCAGCCTTCCCCCAAACCGATGTCTTCCAGAAGATTATAGTATCCGTCACTCCCTGGTACCACAACTGGAAAGTCTGAGAGATACACTGAGTGTGTGTGATGGGATCTGTAGTACAAGCTTTCTATTGGTTGCTACATTTGAAAATGGTTCATCTATAGCAATGGTTCCCAAACTTTGGTCCTCCAGCTGTTTTGGACTTTAACTCCCAGAAATCCTAGCCAGCTTGGCCAATAGGAATTCTGGGAGCTGAAGTCCTAAACATTTGGAGGATCAAAGTTTGGGAAGCACTGATCTATACTTTTCCCTGAAGAGAAGATGTGTGAGGAGTCTTGAACTGAATACTTCTCAGCTCATGCTGGAGTGTTTAACTGGGTACCTCTCAACTGAGGCTAATATTCTTTTATCAGCAATGAGGGAATTAGGACTGAGAGAAACACGAAGATCCTACTCACTGGGATCTACTGACTTGTGAATACTACATGTATGGACTTTTTCTCACCAAGCAAAGCCTGCTTTGCTGTAGTTCCCGTGGGGACAAAATAACATGACTTCTTCCAGCTTCAGAGGTACAAGGGATGAGAGAATATCTACAGGGCAGGAGCATGTAGCTTTACTGGAATTGACCACTTTAATATTTTATAAGTCTGAATGAATGTCCCTATTCTCAAGGTGATATTTAGCTTCTAATAAGAGATGTACAGCAGAGAATAGCAATGACATTGGTGTTATGGACCACCGTGAAACAGAGAGCCTAATATATGCTAACTACTGCAAAGTATGTTTTCTCTTATCTGTACTTGTATCTGTATATATAGGTTGATGCAGTAATTTAATAACTAGGGAAATGCAGTTTCCATAAAACCAATTAAATATTGTTGAGTGAAGGGGAAACACGGTCAAGAAAGACCTTTACTTTCCAAAATAAAACTGGTTATGAACCAGTGTTGTTTGCACTAGGCTGAAGTGAGGGGGTGGACATATTATGAGAAACACCAAGCACACTTTCAAATAAAAGGCTGCTGGAAACCCCACAGGACACTGACGCAGAATGTCTCATCTCGGGTAGATGGAACTGAGAAAAAATAGTTATTTAAAAATACATGGAGTGCTTCCTTCCTCAGGTGAAACAGGAGCGAGAAAAAGAGAGAAAAGCATCCAGTTTGATGCTCAAGTGAACAGCCCTTTTATATCTACAAACCAGATTCTAATATTCATTTCCCTTGAGCCGCTTTGGATTTTGATGCCAAACAACATTTGAAAAATTTATTTGTCTCATTTTTACTTTGACCTTCCTCTGAGAAGTACAGGGATTGGAGTGTGTGCGCGCACACACATATCTCATTTTTAACCATTTTAACTACAACCCGATAAAATGATTTAACTAAACTATATGAACATAATCTTCCACATTTCTTTAAAAAAGTGTTAATGACAATTGTATGGAAAGAATTTGGATGAATACATTCATGTTCCAAAAAGATGCTTTTAAAGCTTATTTGGGAATAACCCTCTCCTTTTCATAGAATCATAGAGCTATAATTATATATATAGCACTATGATCCCACTTTAACTACCATGGTTCCATGTATCCTCCAGTTGTCTCACTTTGGCAGAGACAGTATTGATTAATCCTTGATCATCCCACTTTTTCACCTGCTTTTAAAATGTCCCACTTTCTCCCTACTCATTCCACTATCCTCCTTTCATCCAATTTACTTCAATTGCTGAAAATGGAGGTTGGAGTACTAATGTAATTTCCACTTAATTTCTTCAATAGGAGAAGGAGGAGAGGAGGAGACAGAGTCTTGCCCTTCCCAGTAGGCTCAAGCAAGAGCAGACTGCTGCAAACACTCTGAACCTGTCTGTTGCTCCTCATTAATAGCTGTTTGCCATCTTGAGCACATTCTGATGCTACTTGGCCAGATGTCCGAGTTTTCATCATTGAAATGTTGGTGGGTATGGCTCCATCCTATGGAATCCTGGCAGGGCCATTTAGTAGTACCACCTAGAGAGTTCTAGTGCTTCACAAATCACAAACGCCAGGATTCCTCAGGATGCAACCAAGGCAGTTAAAGTGAAATCATAGTATTATAACTGTATAGTGTGAAAGAGCCTCAAGCTGTGATGTGTAGTGGCCCTTAATTTTGTTGTTGTTGTGTGTCTTCAAGTTGTTTCTGGCTTATGGTGACCCTAAGGTGACCCTATCTTGGGTTTTTCTTGGCAAGATTTGTTTAGAGGAGATATGTCATTGCCTTCCTCTGAGGCTGAGAGCATGTGAATTGACCAAGGTCACCCAGTGGGCTTCATGGACATTCTGGGAAGCAAATCCTGGTCTCCAGAGTCCAACACTCAAATCATTACACCACTGTGGCTCTTGTGGCCCTAAATTAGAGATAGGATCTATACAACACTCCACCAGCAAAGTTAACCTGCAGTTAAAGCAGAGGAAGTCAGCAGCTTTTTAAATTTGGAACAAACCGAATTTTAAAAACTGCTGGTTTCCTCCACTTTAACTGTGGATTCACATCATGTTATTTTGTTTTAGCAGCAATTACTGTGATAAACTTTCCAAATTTGCAAGTTCTGTTTAAATTTGAATTTAACTTAATTCTTGTTTAACTCCCATTTTCCTGTGGGATCTCGCTAGTGTGTTAAACTCCCACATGTGGTTAAAGTGTAACTCCCATCATTCCTCACCACTGGCTAGGGCTGCTGAAAGTTGCAGTACAACATCTGGAAGTGTGGCACATTTCTCACCCCACCCAAAATCATTCACTGAATTTTAATTATATTAAACAGAATTTGAACTCTCAAATCTGGCTCTGTCACTCTATCCACTGTAACATTCAGGCTGTACAAGTCAAGAATCCTAATATGTCACTTATAGAACAACTATAACTTTCAAATGGGGATGAAAGACTTGGTGATACATTGTTGGTGACTTTTTTGTCCTATCAAGTGGAACAAATATCCTCAGAACCTTCCTGATGGCTGGACTGCACAATGTCCTCCGTCTACAAGTCCTTCCTTTTATGCCTTTAATTTCAAGTCCTTCTACACCAGTGGTTCCCAACCTGTGGGTTGGGACCCCTTTGGGGGTCAAATGACCCTTTCATGGGGGTTGCCTAAGACCATTGGAAATCACCTATTTAATTACAGTTATGAAGTAGCAATGAAAATAATTTCATGGGTTTGGGTCACCACAACATGAGGAACTGTATTAAAGGGTCACGGCATTAGGAAGGTTGGGAACCACTGTTCTACACAATCTCAGTTCCAAATGCTGTTGTTTTCATTTGAATGTTGATTTACACTCCTGGGTGTAATAATTGAAGTGGCTTTGCTAGATGCATAATAGCAACACTGGCTCAGGACATGAATGAAAGACACACTATATTGGTATTCAAATGTGTGTGTGTGTGTGTATATATGCAACATTTTCCTGTCCAGACTACAATAGGTTGATGTTCCTCTCACAGGGTCAAAGAACAGAGATATAAAACCTGTCCTCGTTTTTGGTTACTTGCTCTAAATTTAAGTCCACCCAGTTGAAACAAAAACTATACCTGCTCCCCCTTTCCGGGTCAAAAAGAGCAATATACAGAAGAAGAAATATCTATAATAATAAGGCACAGAAGAAGAAATACAAGCACAATATGGTTATAAAACACCATTAATGTTTTAAAGCATGCAGAATCCATTCCCAGTGTCCAGATGCCACCTCCTGGCCAAATAGCTGCATGCACGCATGCACACATTACAGCTGTTTTTCAAAATACATTTTGTGAGCTGACCCCTTCCAATGAAGCCTGTGATTCAAAGAGTTACTTTACATTTGCCCAGGGGGTTTTGAGCACCTGGCAGACTGTGGGTTAGTTTTCTTTCCATCTGTTCTAGGTTGTAGGTCAAAAGATTGCTCATCCCACAGCCAGCATTTCATTTCGTTCCAGCTTTTTAGTTCTACCTTTTTAATACAGTTGGCCCAATGGAAATGTAAACATGGTCACTAGCCATGTTGGCTGGGAGATTTTGGTGGCTGACTTTTAAAAAAATAGGGTTCCCCAGCTCTCAATATAGTAAGTAATTCATTATTTTATTCTGATAATTTTATACTGATGATATAATTGTGACAGCAAGTAATATGCATATCAGGTATAACTGAAAAAAGAGAGGAAAAATACACACACACAAAAAAAAAAAAAAGAAAAGAAAAAGAAAAAGAAAAGAAAAGAAAAGAAAGAGATTTCATTTCCTCACATTGATGCAATCAGGAATGCTGCTAAGCATTTAAAAAGTTGGGAACCTGACCTGAGCCCACAAGACACTGGATTTCATAAACCAGAACTTGGAGGTTATTGTTTTTAAAAAGTAATTTATTTATTTATTTATTCATTTATTTACAGTTTCAGGACCCTACAGCGAAATAGTTACTGTTTTAGGCCTGGTCCAGACTGCCGGAAAGCATGATGTGCAATACCGTGATGTGCAGACGCTGCGCCATGTTTGCATCATCATGGTGGCGCCCATATGGACAGGAGGCTGCCATGATGGTACCACCACCACACACTAGGGTGGCAGTCTGAGGCAGTCTGGGGCCAATTTTAGGGCTCGAGATTGAGGAGCAACTACATGGTCCCAAGCCCTAGTATGTGGTGGCGGCGCCATCATGGCAGCCTCCTGTCCACATGGGGGCCACCATGGTGCAGCTATTTAAAGGTCGTGCCAGTGATACACACAGTGGAAGGAGCTCCGAAACGGAGCTCCTTATCATGCTGCTGAAAGGGCGCCACAAGCACCGTTCTGCGGAGCAAAGACATAATGGCTGCTCCACGCTGTTTGGACACGATGCAGCCGTTACGTCAAAATGGCGGCGCCTGTGTGTACAGGGTGCTGCCATTTTGATGCCCCCATCATGTGCTAGGGATGAGGCCAGTATGGACGCTGCATCCTCGGCCAACCCCTAGCACATAACAGTTTAAATCGGACCTTAGATACATCTTAGATATTGTAAAAGAGCATTAATTGCAAGTATATTCCTTTATTCAACCATTTCAAAAGGGGCTGGCCCAGTACCATCAGGGGCTAGCCTGAAGAAAGAGGCTCCTCCCTCCCTAACTGTCATCTTTCGGCCTCTGAGGGAGAGAGTGGGCTGGCCCAGTACCATCAGGGGCTAGCCTGAAGAAAGAGGCTCCTCCCTCCCTAACTGTCATCTTTCGGCCTGGGAGAGAGTAGGCTGGCCCAGTACCATCAGGGGCTGGCCTGAAGAAAGAGGCTCCTCCCTCCCTAACTGTCACTTTTCGCCTCTGAGGAGAGAGAGGCTGGCCCCAGTACCATCAGGGCTGGCCGAGAAAGAGGCTCCTCCCTCCTAACTGTCATCTTTCGGCTCTGAGGGAGAGAGTAGGCTGGCCCAGTACCATCAGGGGCTGGCCTGAAGAAAGAGGCTTCCTCCTCCCTGTCATCTTTCGGCCTGAGGGAGAGAGTAGCGGGCCAGTACCATCAGTTAGCCGAAGAAGAAGCCCCTCCCTCCGGTCCATCTGCCTTGGTCCAGGCCTCAGAGGGAGAGAAGAATGCTGGACCTGATTCCCTCCCCCCCTCACCATTCCCTTCTCCTTTTGTCTCGTGTCTTTTAGATTGTAAGCCTGTGGACAGGGAACTGTCTGTTATCCCTTCTATTGTAAACCGCTCGGATTCCCAGTGATTGGGTGGTATATAAATAAAACCTATTATTGTTATTATTATTATTATTATTATTATTATTATTATTATTATTATTATTAGTTATTTGCAAGCTCTGGAATAAAATTTATGCATGCTAAAGCATTATTGACATTTAAAGCATATAAAACTGATCTGGAAATAGATACAGGGCTGAGGTCCCATGGACTCTGGCCTCATAACACCTCATACACCATTCTTCTTGTTGAACATGATTTACATGTCCAGTTGCAAATAAGTGTCTAACAATCATATAGACAAATGAAATTATGCACATGCATAATTATGCTCATGCACATGCATATGTAAACTGCACATGTTTGAAAAGCCAGTGGCAAATTGAAGTGATATGCAAGAAAAGTGTGATGTTAAATATCTGTGATGGGAAACATCCACACATGTGGGTTATCACTCATTTAAATCCATCAAGAACATAGTTTTACACTGGTGTAGTGGATCCAGGACTCACAAGGTCAAAACCTGGAAACTTGTTCATGATCAGAGAGTGTGACATCGTCCATGCCATCACATATGCCCTGGACTTCCCTGTCTTCTCTGAATTTTCCTCAACTCCCACAGTTATTGAAGGGGAAATGGAGTTTCACAGCAAAAGTGTATTGTTATGAGTTATTCATGATGTAACCCAATGTGTGTGTGGCTTTACAAAAGACCTCTTGCTAGTAGAGGTGAAAACCATTTCAGATCCTGAATTTTTGGACACTCTGTGGGGCTGTTGCTACAGAGATGGTCCAGCTGTGCTTAATTTTTTAGCACTACAGCATGGTTACTGTGTGAATCAGCTACTTGTCAGAACTGGACTATCCTGCCGTCAGTTTTCTGCTACAAGCTGGGGACTGTTCTGTATTTTAGTGATTCTTTCAGTGCTTCATTTCTTCCATGCATTCTCTTAACTAGGAACAAAATTCCTAAGAGATCTTCCATGCAAATATCAGAACAGTAGATGGCAGCAGAATCTTGCAGTGGTGATCCCCCTATTTGTCTGACAGTGACTAAATGCCCTGTGACAGACCATTAAGCTGCAACTATTATAAATCACTCCTTAAATTACTCTTGATGGTTTGTAATTATTTACAGATCTTAAAAGTTCAGCACCAAGAGTAATGTGGCAATCTTCAATGCGTTGCTGACCAAAGCTACAATCCAACAGTAAGGGAGAGGAAAAACCCAGGTTGGTTTATAACAAATGTGAGAGTTGCACATTGTTGTTGCTATACATTTCTGCTATTATATCAAGAGGGGCTTACTGTGTATGGATAAAATCAACATTTATAGGGGTTTTTTATTCATTCAATAACATTAGAATACAGAGCATGTTGAAAGCAAATAAAAATGCATCTCTTCATATAAATTTCCAAGCACTTCATCACTCTAAATAACACTGATTTTCTTTTTCTCATCTTATCCTCAACATATTCCCTAACATTCCCCAATCTGACATTACTAAATTCTTAAATTATATAAATTATTGTTATTATATTATTATTATATTTATTTATATCCCACTTTTTTCCAAAGTTGAAACTCAAAGCTTACTATTTTTGTGATATTTTATTTAGGACCTGTTTACAGATTATTTTAATCATCACTTGTTTAATTGCTATTTTAAGGGGAGGGAAGGAATTGTGAGTTACATTTAATGTACAGTTGGAATTTTATGTAAGCCACTCCGATTACTTGTACAGAGTAGTGGGATACAAATAAAAGTTTTATTATTATTATTTAAAGCAGCATAAAGATACATAAAGATATGTATGGAGAAATTGCAGTAAGAAGGGCCTACAGCATATAGATAAAATCAACGTTTACTGTGTGTGTGTGTGCCCCTTCAAGGCTTTTGAGGTGCCCCTTACTAACGCCCCAGCTGATAATTACACATGATTATCAGTCATGTTGACTGAGAAATTCTGGGAGTTGTCCAAAAAGTAACTTTAACTACCTATGCACTAGAGATATGCTTGGAGTCACACATGTGTGTTCACCACTTGATGTCCGCAACATTGTAATGGCTTGCATCTGTGAATGGCTCTGTTAGATGGAAACAGCACAGATCAAAGTTTCACAATTCCCCATAATGGAGTCAGAATGCACACTTACCTACCAGCCATCACTTATATCAGGGGCTGGGGGAGTGTCTGGTCCTCTAGATATTTTGGACATCATCTCCTCCAAATCCATTGACCAAGCTATAGTCCAGAATCATCTAGAGGACCACAAATCCCCCCAAGCCCTAACTTGTACAGTGCTGAAATACACAGACATCAGGTGATATACAGGTCACCTTCATCTTTTATGGGTTTAACTTCCATGCATTCAATTATTCTTGAGTTTGCCATCATCCCACAGCAACCTCTTTCCTTTCACTTTCCACAATGGAAGTGGTGTTTCACTCAGGTTCCTTAGCCCAAAGAGAGAGAAATGTAGACTGAGTTATGCCACCACCACCCCTGGCAATCTTGGCTCAATCTGTATTCCTATCTATGGGCTATGGAGCATGAGGAGAATGCCTAGTGGCTGGGGCAGTAGTGTTACGATCCCTGGTGTCACCTGGTGTGTATGGGGGGGGGGCTGCTGAGGGGCACGCTTGGCCCTCTCCTTTGATGCAGCAGTGGACATCTCCTTGTGAGTAGGCCTGTGCCACCATACCAAAGCCATGGCTTGGGCCTCTCCTTCACCACAGCAGTGGAAGTCTCCTTGTGAAGGAATGGAGCCCTGGTGGCACAGTGGTAAAATGCCTGTACTGCAGCCACTCACTCACAAACCACAAGGTTGTGAGTTCAATACCAGCCAAGGACTCTGGGTCGACTCAGCCTGGCATCCTTCTATTGGTTGCTAAAATAAGTACCCACCTTGTTGGGGACAATTAGCTTACACTTTGTAAACCTCTTAGTACACCCATAAGTGGTATAGGAATGCCCTTACTATTGCTATTGCTGTTGAAGAGGGCTTCACTGCCATCACACACTCAGCCCTCTCCTTTGCAACAGCAGCAGAGGTCTCCTTGTGAGGAGGCTTCCACTACCCCAGTGAAACTGGATGTGCTCGGCTCGGCTCGCCTTACCCCACAGTGGGAGGAGGGCCTGAACAGGGGTCACCCCTCTTCTGGGGTGTCACCTGGTGTTGTCCACACCTCTCACATCCTATTGACACCACTGTGGCTGGGCCTTATTGCCACTGCCCTTCCTCATGAAGCTTGAGGCCATTGTATGCACATTTGTGCAACAGCCTTGGGATTTGAGGTGAGATGGCTTGGCTGCTAGGTATGCATTATTTGTGCTCCCACTCCTGAGGCTTGAGGCTGTCCTGTGCACATTTACATGGCAGCTTTGGTCTTTGGGTGGGGTGGCTGTATAGTTGGACTGGGCCACTAGGAACATATTCTTTGTGCTTCCTTGCTCCTGGAGATCCTGCCAGCTGCCCAAGGAGTGGGTGCCTGACAGATAGGCCTTGCTACCTGCTTGGGTTTCTTGGCAAGTTTCTTCAGAGGGGAATTGCCATTGTGACTCACCCAAGGTCACCCAGTGAGTTTACATGGCCAAACTGGGATTTGAACCCTGGTCTCCAGAGTTGTAGTCTACCACTCAAACCACTAAACCACATTAGCTCTCAGTGTGATGTATGTACTGTATGTAATAAGGTAACTATTCAGCTGTGGGAGGGAAGATTGTAAAATGTTGATAGGGATGACTGTTGATTGGCTTGAAGGGAGTTAAAAAGGGCATATGACAGCTGGGCGAATGATAGGGATTAATTAGACTCAGGATAGTTAGTTAGACTCAGCTAGAATTATAATCGTTAAAGAATTAATGAGATGTATTAGAGTCAATTAGGAGTTAGATGCATTAAATAAGTAATTGTAACAACTAAGTGTGGGAATTCTGTATGCTTCTGTACACCAAGTAATTGTTAACTGTTTCTTAAACTTACCTTTAATAAATTATTTTTGGATTTTATACATGCCTCTGTGTTACAAAAGGACTATAGGACTGGTTGAGTTCAGACACAATGTCTGTGATGACAGCAGTAGTTCAAGGCTTAGGATGTCCAGTGGTCGAATAGGCATAAAGTCTCACACAGGGACCACAAGGACATCTATAAGGTCCTCATATTTAGTGGCAGGACAGATGGAGGTCCATAGCCTCCTGTGCAGGGAAATGTTAGCTATAGCAGTGCAATCAAATTGTCAGCTCCCTTGTTGCAAGACAAATAACAAGGTCTCACTGGTTTGGGACTGGAGCATGGGTTCGGCACAGCTTCTGGCCTCTTAGGATGGATGCATCATTTAAACACATACCTCCAAAGTGACCCAAAGCAGCTTTATTTTGGCCTGTCTGTACGGGCCCATTAATAAACTTCTGGATTTTTAATTTTTTTTAAAGTAACAATTGTGTTTGGTTCTTCCTATTAAGTTGTCATGCTTACCCACAGAACAACACATTCACTGGTTCACCTAGGGATCACCTTGAGGTCCAAGTACCCAATCGAAGGAGGGATCTTGCACGGAAAAGTGGGGAAGTTAATGACAGGAGCTCAAGAGTTGAAATTGTCAGGGTGAGTCTGGAGAGAGGATCCATCACAGTGCCAGTGGTCAAGGCTTATATCTATGTAGTTTGTTATAGGCTGCTGTGAATGAGGTCCTCTCAGATCTTCATTTGCCATTTTGCAGTTGCAGTGAGGAAGTACAGTGACTGCTCTTGTATGAACCATCATGGTGTTATTATTTAGGTACCATGATCTCATAGGTATTAGGTAGCTTATCTGGATCTTTTTAGCCTTTGGTATCTTGCTTCTTGCTTGCTTGCTGCTTATTTTTTTGGATCTTGAAACAAATAGAGGAGTAGAAAGTTCCAACTCTTACAAGCCCCAACCAGCATATGACTAATGACCAACAATGTTCCAAAACATCTGGAGGATGTCAACTTGCTTTCCGTAGATTTAACACGTTTCCGGGGAAATATAGAAGCTCAGGTCTTGCTGGTAGTACTGCATTAGTGCCTTAGGCCGCCTTTATTTGTATTGTAACCCAATTCAAACCATAGGGAGAGGTGGGCTAGAAATAATAATAATAATAATAATAATAATAATAATAATGCTCCTCTCTTCCCATGTCCTCTTCCCCAGAGTATCAGACAGATTTAGGCCCAGTACATAGCGCCAATAAGTGGCGTACCAGGGCCGATTCTAGAGTTAGGGACTGCGTGGCAACTGCACAGTCCCTAACCCTAGAACATAATGCTGGTGTAACAATAGCAGTGCCCTGTATACATGGGTGCCGCTATTGTTACGTAAGCAGCGTGCAGTATCCACACGTTGCCATGCAGCGTTTATATAATGAGTGCACCAGTGGCATTTCACGGGTTCATTTTCCGCTGGAGGGAAGCCGTGCGGTTTGGCGGCTGTGGCTTCCCTCTGGAGGAAAAACAGGTGCTGGCAGGCCACCATTTTTTGACATTCTGTACGGTGCCATGGTTACCTAGCTACCTGTCTTGTTTCCTCAGCTAGAAATCTGGCATTCTTGTCATCAGATTACTGTCTGGAGCTCTGACAGTGGTATGACTGCCTGATACATTCTGGGTTTGGTTTTTATATTATGGGGCGGGGGGAAACCCAAGGAATTCCCTTGAAAATGTCATCTTCCTCACTATCATCTCCCAAGAGACCACCCTGCAACTGGGTGAAAGAGCCTTCCTTTCTCTAAAACTTTATGAAAATCCAGGCTCAGAAGATCTCCTTTTCCTAGATACAGCTTTACTATTTTCCTTTTAATTTATTTGCATAGCAGAACGAGATGTGTGTGTGTGTGTGTGTGTGTGTGTTTGTGTGCCTTCAGGTTGCCTGTCAATTTATGGTGACCCCATGAATTCCATAGACTTTTCTTAGGCAAGGAATACTCAGGGGTGGCTTTGATAGTTCCATCCTCTGATAGTATTCATTGGCAGTCTCCCATCCAGGCACTAACTGGGGATGATCCTGCTTAACTTCCAAGATCAGATGGAATCTGATGCTCACGGAAAGGAGTAGTCAACTTCATATTCTCTCACATTGTTTTTTTTTTAACCCAAATTTTTTATGTCAAATATAATAATTCTTTTTGTGAATTTTGAAGAGTTCTTCTTGAAAACAAACTGAATAAAATTCTCAGTCGTCTGCCCCAGTCCAATGCAACAGGTACGGTTATTTTCAGCCTGGAGAGAACCAGGCTCTAGACCTGCCTGCCATGTAAATGTTAAAGATGAGGAAACTGTCAGAAAAAATTAGGTGGCAATCCTTACTCAGCTCTGCAAACATGGCTGAATACAAGGATTCAAGTAGGCTATTACAAGCTAAGCACTAAAAGGCTTCTGCTTAGATTGGCAAATCTGTCAGTTTTGCTCTTTTCCACACACTTTTCTTTAAAAAAAAAAAAAAAACCCAACAGTATTCTTTCCATCAGATTTACAAAATGTGTGGGTTTTGGAAAGTTCTTATAAAAAAAATTAAATAAAATTCGCACCAAACCCTGGTACAGGGATGGATTACCTATTGCACTTCTGCACCAAATCGTGGCCATCCTTCCCTTAAACAGGTTAAAATGATTTACATTTTCCTCTGGATTTTCCAGGAAAGTCTGGAGCACTCCAGAGTGACATAGTGTGGCTGTTTATGCATGTGTCTTACTGTGTGTCCCACCTTTGGGCACCTGCTGGCACGGGCCACTCCCTCTGAGGTCACAATTTGGAGCCCAGCCATATGATCAAAGCTGGGGACCTCATTTTCAACCTCAGAGGGTGTGACTCACACTGGTCAGCACAGTGGGATATGTGTGTAGACAACAGCTCAGCATTGCTCCAGAGTGCCCAGGTAATGGGAGAAATTGTGGACAGCTTTGGGCCCAGCCAGAATATTCTGGCCAGTCTAGACCTGCCCTTAAATTCTGCCAATTGTATTAAAATAGGAAGGGAGAGAAAAATAGTGAATCACATTGCAAACATATGCTGAATAAAGGAATGCATTAAAGAATTTTAAAATAAAATCAGCAAGTGCTTTACAGATTATAGCAAAGCCTTTGATAGTATAGAGCATGAAAAGCTATGGCGTTCTCTTAAACAAATGGGTTTGCCACATTTGATTATCCTGATGTGTAACCTGTACTCAGGACAAGAGGCTACTGTTAGGTTGTAATGGTTCCTAGTAGGCAATCAGAATTTTATCAGCCTATCTGTTTAATTTGTATGCTGAAAATATCATACACAAAACAGGATTAAATTTAGAGGAAGGAGCATCAACAGTCAACAGATAGGCAGATGACACCATACTACTAGTGGAAAATAGCAATGGCTTAGAATGGTTATTGAAGAAAGTTAAGGCAGAAAGTTCAGACAGGCATACAGCTGAATATTAAGGAAACAAAATTAATGACCACAGAGGATTTACATAACTTTAAAGTAGACTGTCCCGCTCTCACACTGAATCAGAATTCAGAGTGCTCACAGTTCAGAAGCTGTAGCAACAAGAGGTCAAGCAGTCCAGGATCAGAAGCTGTAAATTAGAACAGTGTCCAAACAGGCCTGTGAACAATCCAAGAGTCGTAAATCAAACGCTTAAAGTAGTCCAGTTGAAGGGTGAATTGAAAGTTTGCTTCCAAGAGTTTGAGCCTATTTTTAAAGACAACTGGCTCAGCCAACAGCTGCATGCCAGATAGCATTTAAGGAGTGTGTTTCACAGTTGTAAGTGCATAGCCTTTCACTGCAATGGTGGTGGTGTTCTGTGCCAGAGGCCAGAGCTGTCACTTCTCTCAGGAGCTGGTGAGTCTTTTTTCCATCCCTTGTTCTTTCTGAACTGGAAGAAGATCTGGCTGGCCATCAGACATTTTCTCAAGCTGTGGTAAGTTGCTTGGTCTTCAGAGGAAAATGAATTCTCAAGGGGAGGCAGACATATAGACAATGAAGAAATTCAAGATTTTTCATGTCAATCATTAACTAGATTTCAGTTAAGAAATCAGCAGAAGACTAGGACTTGGAAGGGCAGATATGAAGGAACTAGACAAGATCCTGAAGTATAAAGATATATCACTGAATACTAAAGTTAGGATGGCCCATGCAATCATATTTCCCATTACTATGTATGGTTGTGAAAGCTGGACATTGAAGAATATCAAGAGGAAGAAAATAAATTCATTTGAAAATGTGATGTTTGAGAAGAGTTCCATGGATACCGTGGACTGGTGGAAGACAAATAAATGGGTCCTATAGCAAACCAAGCATGAACTCTCCCTAAGGCGCGTTACAGACTGCCTAAAAGCGGTGGTCTGCTGGCGCTACCGGTTGCTGCATCTGGGAACCACAGCGGCAAATCCGCGCGGTTCCCAGACACGGCAAAAAGAAACCCAAAAATGACGCTTCTTTTTGTGCCCCGGAAGTGGCGCTGCAAGGCGCTAGTTGTGCACTCGTGGTATCACATCCGGGCCATGACGTGTGAACGCTATGCGTCTGCTACGTCAAGCTGGCGGTGCCCATGTGAAAGCATGCCGCCATTTTGTACGTATCCAGTACGTACTAAGGTTAGGGGCATCAGGAAGTGACGCCTTCCTAACCCTAGTATGTACTGGATACATACTTTACACCCATCCGGAACGGGCCTAAGATGACTAAATTGAGGCTGGTGCACTTTGGTGATATTATGAAAAGATATGGCTCAGTAGAAAAACCTATAATGCTTGGTAAGGCAAAAGGAAAGAGGAAAAGAGGAAGACTGTATTCCAGATGGATAGATTCAATCAGAGAAGCCATTGCCTGGAGTCAGCTAGATCTGAGCAGGGCTGTTGATGATAGGGTGAACTGGAGATCTATCATTTATAGGGTTGCTGTTTGTCAAAGTTGACCTGAAGGCAGTTAAAAGCAACAATAACAAAAACAAAACCCAATGCTCTCTAAAATCCCAGGAGAGCCTGAACTCATCTTAGAAATGTGGCCTTTTAAATCAAGGCTTGTTGTGTGACCTAGTACAACTATGATCTCACATTATTATTATTATTATTATTATTAATCTTTATTTATAAAGCGCTATAAATTTACACAGCGCTGTACATACAATCTTTTTAATTGGACGGTTCCCTGCCCTCAGGCTTACAATTGAAAACATTGTGAGAGCTGAAAGGTTGTGAAACTCTCTCCCAAAGGAAATCAGGATGGCCCCATTCCCACTATGTTTCCAGCAGGCAGCCAATGCTGCATTGTTTTGTATTACATTTAGTCTTTAAAATCAGAATTGGCTTTTCAGATCATTTTAATTCTTCTTCTTCTTCTTCTTCTTCTTCTTCTTCCTCCTCCTCCTCCTCCTCCTCCTCCTCCTCCTCCTCTTCTTTTTCGAATCATTTGTAAAAATGAGTGCAATGTGATTTAACTAATGTTTGTCACCCAGTGAGTTTCCAGGGCTGGATAGGGATTCAAACCTTGGTTTCCCACTGTTCTAGTCCAACACTTGAACCACTACATCCTGGCTATCCTGGAGGCGTTATTTTGGTTGAAAATCAGACAAACAGGCTCCCGTACTTATTGTTTGCCATTGCTCATTAAGTAGGTTTCTCAGGTTTCAAATTTTAGGCTGGTTAATATGGGCAGCATATCGAGACCCAGCATGGTGAAGTGGTTTGAGTGTTAGACTATGATTCTGGAGAACAGGGTTCAGTTCCCCATTCAGCTATGGAAACCCGCTAGGTGACCTTGGCCGAGTTACAGACTCGCCCTCAGAAAACCTTGTGATAGATTCACTTTAGGGTTGCCATAAATCAGAAACTACTTGAAGGCACACAACAAGAACAACAGCAATCTTTAGATTGTGGTTAAAGTGCTTTAAGACTGGACAGTTATTTTACGCAATTGGTTACAGTTTAGATCACAGTGTTTCCCAAAAGTAACAAGTTACAATTGTAGGTTTTTTTTTAAAAAGAAAAAACTCTTTAAAGCTCTTAGGGATGTGGTGGTCCAGCAGTAAAGATGCTGACTCTGGCGACTGCAAGATCAGACAGGAATTGGTGCCTGTAGGGTATTTAAACACTAGTGAAATAAATACTTCTATTATTTTTTTTAAAATCTGAATGCTACAAGCTGAAGAACTGGTTGCAAAAGACACTCTTCTCCTATACACCTTGCCATCAGCTCAACACTCCTCAACTCACTGCAAGACAACAGCATGAAGCGCAGTATGAGTCAATGCCTGAGTGATGGAATATCTTCCTTCACAATTTAGTGAGACCACATCCTCTGACTAAAAAAGAAACTTTAAAACTGCATTGCAGAAGGAGTGGTATCATCCCTCACTAGTAACAGTAAAACATAGTTATATTTTTGTTCTTAAAACGTGAATCTGTTGCAAGTTATAGTCTAGTTATTCCATGACTACCTCTTCCAACACACTTTACTTTCCCTAAGCCGATCTGAGGGAACATCCATTTTGGGATGTGGTGTCCAAAGTGGTTTTAGATTACCTAATAGAAATTGCTCCCTCTCACCAGACTGTTGTTATCTGCAGAAGGGGAAATGTACAAGCACTTGTCTTATGCTTTTATGTTTTCTCTTCCATGGCTAATAGCAGGGCTGTGGCCTGGAGTAGAGAATCTAGGAATGCTTCCCTAGTTCCATGGCTCTTGTCTAAATCTATTCTCAACAGGGCTGTTTTCTGCAGAGTAAGATATTGGAAGATCTGATCACAGATCACATCTAATTCAGCATTAAGTGCATGAAGGAGTGAATAATTATAAGCTGCTTTGCTTGGGAAGGATGAGAGAAAATCTATGGATGATGATATACAAGCCTGCTTCCAAGATTTAAAAACCCTCGAAAATGTGCCATTATTCTTATAGGAATGTATCTGCAATTTATGTGCAACATGGATGACATTTCTTTTTCCCCATTGGTGTGTGGTTGTTTATACAAGCACCTAAAGTGAGAGGTGGATTTAAAAAAAAGACACAAGTAGCACAACAGAAATATTGTAGCAAGGAGTATGCACACTCATCTCCTTCTCCCACTGTTGATGGGCCAAAGAAAGAAATGCAAAGACATGTCAAAGACTTGAGAACAAGAGACTAGATCAGAGATTGTGGTGACGGGATGGATATTGCAGCATATTGTCTAATCATTTTACCTTCAATATCTTGTTTGGGGGGATCTTAATTGCCTGTCTTCAGCCTATTTCATCTACCAAATCAAGGTTCTTTTGAGAAAATGCAGCTCACTTATTCAGGGTGCTTTATGTCCTTTTTAAGGACAAGTTTGTGTTTAGGGAAGGAAAATAATTCCATTGGATTTGACAGTCTCTGTGAAGCCAGATTTTTGCATCTCTTGAAAGTTGCTGAAAGAAGAAATGAGCCTTGCCTTGAATGTTCACGCATTTGCAAGCTTTGCCAGGCATTTCAGAGAAATACTAAAGCATACACAGAACTATTCATATATTTGTATGGCTGCAAATCATCACTGTTGGGGGAAAAAATACACACAAACAAGTTTTAGTCAATGGGGGAAATGCATACTTTGGGAAAATGGATAAATAGATGGGCATGTTATTAAATATGCTCATAAATTTCCATGTGAATAAAGCCACAATATCACAACCCAATTTTAAAAAAATGACAGGAAGAAAATGCAGGTGGGATTCAGAAAAAATGCAATAAGACATCTTTAGTTATGGTTCATCCAGTGGTGTATCAAACATATATGATGATGCAAAACGTGCTGAAGAGAACCCATATTTACTTTCTGACACTTTCTCTCTGCAAAAATGGAGGCAGAGAGAGTAAACAAGCACAGCAAACATGGCTGCTGAACTCCATTAGATGGCCCGAGATGTTCCTGCAGGAGGTTGGACTGGATGGTCCTTGTGAATGATTCTCCGATTCTATGATTTGGTTGCTTATGTCCAAAATAGAACCCCCTTACCACCCCATGAGCAGAGGTCAACTAGATTGGCAGCTAAAACTTTCTTGTTCTCCAAGAAAGTCCTCCAAAGTATCTGAAGGTAACAGGTTATCTAAAGGTTGCAGGACAGAACATCTGGCATACCCTTCTTTCCTCCAATGCCTGGTTGTTGCCTCCCATCCTGTGCTGTCTGAGAAAATCCACTCACTCTATCTAATACAGAGGTAGGGAAAGTGTGGCATCTACGCTCCCTCCAACGATATTCCCCCAAGGCACCAGACTTATCTTTAAAAAAACAGGGACATTTTTGTGCTCAAATAGTCTGTAGCTATGCAAAACAACAGCAAGATGCAGCAGCTTTACTCCTCCCCAACTACAAAGAACACCAAAATAGACAAAATTGGGGGCAGGGGGTGGGAACCAACCCAAATGAAAGTGGAAGTGACATTGCCTTGTTTTCCATTTCATTTCAGCAGTGTGTGTGTGTGTGTGTGTGTGTGAAAGAGAGAGAGATATCCCCTGCTTCCAGTGCAGTTGTCCACTTGGTCTAATTGCAGTGTTAGCCTTACTGGTGGTCTCTGTTCTTAGATCTCATGGAATGCCATATTGACAGAGCACAGCCTTTACATGTAGAAGATCACATCTTGGGGTCCTTTGATGGTGATGTAGAAGACCTGTGCCAGAAAATTTGAAGAATTGCTGCCGATCAGAGTAGACAATGTTGGTTTTGAATGATAAGACTTGGAATGAATCTTGAGCTCATCTATTCCCTTGCACAGGGCAGAACTGAAGTATCAGGTGCAGCCTCAACCTGTCTCACAGATGGTCATCCAGCTTCTGTTGAACTAACTCCAGTGAAGGCTGCAAGTGAACTGGCAAAGAGCAGCTTCTTGTGATGGATCTAAAGCAGAAGTGGGAATTGTGTCTAGATGATGATGGAATGAAGATCCCAGAAGACCTAGCATAGCCCCTGCAGAAGAATGCTGGGGCTTGTAGTCCAATAACATCTGCAGGACAGCATGATTCACACTTGAAACCTTCTTCAAATTATTTCATGGAAATCTGGTCTTTTAAATGGTGAACATGGATGTCCTTAGGACAGATTTCTGGGCTGGACAGCTTTCTTTGTTGCTATGTCTGTAACAGCTGATTTCCCCCACGGTGTGTTCTCCCTCCATATTGTTCCTTCATTTATTCATCAGCTTAGTTTTGTCTGCCCATTCTTGTCATGAACAATTTCTGCATATGGTCTCTTTCCTTCTGTTTCTGTCACTACAAGCTGTGCTGCTTGAAGGATCCTTCAGCTTGCTTGCATATCTCTCCGCTTTCTAAGACGTTGATAAAAGTCTTACATGACACCCATTTTCAGAGGCTTCAGTTGCCTTTTGTGGCTGCTATGTTTTGGCCAGTGAAGGCAATTGTCTTTCCTTTTCCACGAGATGGAACTTGATGACACATATCCCCATTCTGTTTTGTAAGGTGCATTTGCCTGACATTGAGATTTGTATTTCCTCTTCCCAACAGGCTTTTCACATCATGTTTTGTCAGATCTTACAGAAATGGCACTTGATACATTACCAATCTGACACTTCATGTGACATGTTTCATAACAATTGTTTTGAACTCAAAACATTTTACCTAGTCAGTAACAAAAGGCTGGCTTTGTGTGTGTTTCTCTGTGAGGCATGAAAAATATTATGCTCTTATGAGCCAGATAAAGTGCTTGGATAGAGCCAGCTTGGCTACTAGGTAAAGTGGCCTATTATTATTATCATCATTATTTTTATTATTTGGAAGTTGGATCTGGCAACAGTAACACATAACTTGGTTACTTCTTGTTTGGATTACTATAATGCACTATATGTGTGTCTGCCTTTGAAAAGTCCTCATAAAATTCACTTGGCCCAAAGGGCTGTAAACAGATTGTTAACCAAGGGGCTGTGCACACAGCCTTGAAGGGGCGGCCTCCAGACACCCCTGTTACAGCCAGATCAGGGCCGCAGCAACCGCATGCTGCAGTCCCAATCTGGCCTTTGCAGGGTGCAAAAAGGAGCCTCAAAAAGTGGCTTTTTTGTGCCCTGCAAAGGGTGTGTTAGCCATATTGCTGTGGCTTGGTGGCACTCCTTCAGGGCTGCATCGTATGTACCTAGTGCCAAAGGAACCATTCATCTGAACCTTGGGGAGAAGTTCTCAGCCACTATAGAACAAAAGTGGGTAACTACACAGTGTGTGGGCAACAAATCTGTATGATTTCTTTCCATGTCATTGTCCCCATAGTGGACCCCCGCCCCCTCAATTTGGCAAAAATGAAATCATGTGTAGGTTGTGGTTTCCTTTTTCAGCAGTTTTTGTCGAGTTTCCTTTGTTTTGGGGTGTTTTAAATATACCTGCCATTCCTATTTTTCTCTTAAATAAAGAGGAAACAATGAAATCAGTTGTTCTTAGGAAACAGAATTTAGAAACTTGCACCACCTTCTGTAGGTTTTCTGTGCTTCCAGTTTATATCATGTAGGAGGCCATGGATATAAGCACAAGCATCAGGTGGCTCTTGTTTCAGTGGTACAATGAATCTATAGTCTTTACCCTGAACTGTAAAAGGAGCAATTCAAAGTGCTGGATCTATTTTGTGGATAGGTTTCAGCACTTTGGACAGTTCCTTTAAATGACAGGCCGAAATTCAGACCATATTTACCAACTTGTTAATATGGGAGCTACCAATCACCTCCAGGTGAACTTTATGACCATAACTTGGCCCTTAATTCTCCCCCTCCAACTAACCAAAAGAACGTTTTAAAAATGAACTTCACCCTCCACCATAAATCTTATTCTTTATCAACAATCACTGGAACCTCAGCAAGCAGCCTCAATATCTGGCAAAATAACTGTGACAGTTTTTCCAATCCTTATTTTCACACCCACTGTTTAGATACTGTCGATTTCTTAATCTTAATCTTCTGGGCCAATGGTTTTTAAAAATAATAATGCAAAGGATGATTTATATCTTTTCAGTATGTGCTGCACATGCAGGGCCAGAGAGAGTGAAGTGTGAGGGAACAGAAATCTTTTATAAAAGAAGAGAAATAATTACGCTGGTGAAATTTAATTGCTGAGATGTCACTATAGAAAATGAGAATTAGAATCTTAATTATGATTACTGTTGGGTTGAAGTGAAGTATCAGCACACCATGAAAAACTGAGGCTCTTTTGCCAATGCTTCTTTTGTGATGTATCGTGATGACAGTAGTCAGCTATTAAAATTAAATGGGAAAAGAGACATATGATTAGCTGGATTTTAAAAGGTCATGAGGTTGAGCAACTCTATTAACAACCTTCTACTGCAATAAACAATCAAATCTCAAACTGCTGCATTCTGCTGACCTAGTCAAAGCCTAGGTTGGTTTTAATTAAGAATCGTTTCCAATAAAGTGTTCCAATATGGTGTCAGAGGTGCTCCTTTCTATGGATGAGTTTTGAGTTCCTGCAAGGGCAGTATAGCTGGGGAGGGTTGCCAACTACCGTATATACTCTCCTATACGTCAAAAAATTTAAGCCCAAAAATGGGCTCCAAAATCCTCGGTGGACATATATACAGGCCAATCTGGTAATACTTCTCCGTGAGCCTTGAGAAAACTGTGGAGAAAGGAGGGAGGTGAGAGAGGAGGGAAATTGGAGGTCTGTGTCCCACTTTTTGCAAGCCAACAGCCTTGGGGAAGGTTGTGGGGAAGGGAGGGAAACTGGAGGTTTGTGTCCACATTTTGCCTGCCCAGACTCTGACCTTTGGGAGAGGTCCAGAGAGGGAGAAGGAGTTAGAAAAGTGATGTCCCCCGCTCCATTTAGCTCCTTTGTTACATGCCCCTGAGTTTGACCCTCGACTTATCTAAGGGTCATATCAAAATCCATGATTTTGCCCCCAAAACCTGCCCTTGACTTATACATGAGTATATACGGTATTGGCCCCTTGACCAAATTCCACCCTGGGAGCAAACTGTCAAAATTCCACAATAGAAAACTCAGAGGCAAAGAAGTACAGTGGATACTGGGTATTTCTTGGGGTTTAGTTCCAGAACACCCCTCTCCCCATGGATACCAAAATCCATGGATGCTCAAGTCCCATTAAATACAATGGTATAGTAAAATGGTGTCCTTCCATAAAATGGAAAAATTAAGGTTTGGTGGTTTGTTTGTTTTTGAAGTTATATATTTTTAAAATGTTTTCAAGCTATGGATCGTTGAACTGATGGATAAGGAATTTGTGGCTATAGAGGGTCAACTCTAAGATGGAAGGAAGTTAAGCTGTCGTCATGTGACATGATGACAAGCTCCTTCAAAGGTGGAGGTCCCAATTCTCAGAGGACATCCCATTGGTAAAGTAAAGCAGTTCAAACACAGTACCAGTAAAATTCACACACCCAACAGGTAGATCAGGTAGAGAGATGTCGAAGCTGAGGTCTAAGAAACAGAGCTAAGGTTTCAACAAACAAAGGGCTATCAGAGAAATAGGGAAGTTACTGATGGTAACTCTCCAAAGTGAGTTCAAATGCAATCCAAGTTTTTCAACAGTACAAATTCAAAATTGCTGATATAAGGAAGGAGGAAATACAGAATCAAAATTGGGAAAGTGGCAGTACTAACAGAAGAATAATATGAAATGGTTACCTCATAGCTTTATAACTTGGCTTGGATCGTTAATTCATTTATACACCACTTTTGTATAAAATGTATTCAGTACAACTAGAAATTTATAAACTAAGACAATATAATCAACATCAGAGATGAGTAAAACAAATAAATAAAATTAATAAAAAATAGCTATTTAACAAAAAATGGATTTCATCTTATTAGTGAAACACACATGCATAAGTCATACTATGCATATGTGGCAAATTATTTGCCATACATTCTGTTGATTGCATTGGAAGTGGAGTTACACATACAGCAGTGTTGTGCATTGCAATTGTGCATTGTGGTTATGTACTGTGACCAGTAGTGTCACTGGGTGTGTGTGGGGTTGTGGGCCACACCAGGTGACACCACAGAAGAGGAGGTGACATTTAGTTGGCCCCCTGCCCCCATGGTTGCTGTCCAGACCTATGAGGATATTCCTTGGGGGCTGCGTGAGTGCTTTTCAGGCTCATGTGGGTGTCCCTTGGGCTTGCATGGCTGCGGCTCCAGCCATGTGGACTTTGTTTCCAGCCTGTGTGAGTGCTCTTTTGGGCCATGTGGGTGCTGTTTCCAGCTGTGCAGGCATCATTTCCGGCTGTGCCGATGCTGTTCCCAGCTGCGCAGGTATGCCTCCAGCTGTGCAGGCATGCCTTAGACCTCTTCGGCCATTCCCATGTGGAAAGGATCCAGATGCACCACCCCAGAAATCTTGCTCCCGGAGGCCCTGCCCCTGCACCGGGTGACACTCAGTGTGGGATTGCCACTGATTGTGACTGCACATTGAAGTTTCACAATGCACATTGTGCATTACACACTGCACTGTCACATTGCAATGAACATTTGCAATGATACCCAGTCATTGACATGTGTTGTACAATCGTGCTATTCTGTATGAGGGTTGGGTAGTGTTGAGTAGCCTACTTAAGCATGAGGGTATTTAGCTCGATCTCACTGGGACAGTGCCATCTGTACTACTATTCCAAAAGTGAGCAGGAGGACCACGTGTGCCTCATTCTGGAGGATATTCCAGAATGTGGACACCATAATAACAAAACCTTTATCCCTGAAAGTCATGTACATCATCTTTATCAGAGAGCCTTAGTAGAGGAACAGCAGAGGACAAGCAGTTCAATGTGGAAGGAAGATGTGCTTAAAATGGTGACATTTCCTCATTAGAACTGTTGGTGTAAACTTATCCTAACTTGAACCACGCAATAAAGAAGGACTGAGATTTTGTTTCCATTAGCGAATTGAATAGATGGCTGAACTAAAGCAGCTTCCACAGATCAGTTTAAGATTAGAAGAACAAAACTGTAGAGACTACAGTGGGCAGAGGATGCCAAAAGCTGCCTGATGCCACTGATGAAGAAATCTAAAGCAAGCCATTTTCTATGCAAGGATGTTTAGGAATACTTGTTTGACCAACAAAGGCTCTGAATGTGGGAAACAGACCCACACATGGTTGACTTCAAACAACACTACTTCTTCAAAAAAAGAAAACTTTCCTGGGAGACAGAGCACTATCTGATCTCAAAGAAAAATAACTTAACTGAAATAGAGTAAGAATTGTCCTGGTCTCAGGGGACTGTCTACACAGGCTAAAAGAAAGAGCCTCATCATAGTACAAAACATACCTGTTCAAATGACACACATGGCTAAAATGGGAGGAAAATGGAAGCAAACTGAACTCCAGGGCTAAGCACTGGAGCAAAAAACATCCCGGTATGCTCTGCTCCAAGCCAGAAAGTGTGAACTATCACATTTGTGTGCAGGCTATGCACCAATGTGGAAGCTTTCAGGAGCAAATGTTCTCAGCTGGGCTAGCCACCGGTGCCATTGCTGGCCATAATCCCCCCCATCCACCCATGAATCTATTGCACAAGTGTACAAGATGACAGCTGTAGCATCAACCTGTTGCATACCCTGTGGAGTGAAACAACAAACACACCAGGTTACAAACAATACATTGTATTTAATTATTAACAACATTAACAAACTGGCCAGTCCAACAGGGAACCATGAGGAAGAAAGAAGTACAGAGGGGCACCATGATCATGCTGTGCCAATCACATGTCTCTGGGCAAACTCATGCACCATACGGGGAGTCAGTCAATCATGCAATTGGAAAACCAATAGCACTGGGCATCTAATGGCTTGGCAGCTGGGTGAGATGGGGGGGGGTGATTGGCAGCTGCTGGCAGAATGTCTGTACACTCATGTACATGTATTTGCAATGAAATGGAATGGAATAAAATAGTGACACAGTGCAGCTTGTATCCATGAATGCTCCATTTTGGTGGGTCTTTCCTTGCAAGCTGGAGAGGGGGAAGTGCAGTTGTTGAGCCATTGTAGGAGCTGGCAGTGCAGTCAGTGGATTCTCACCGCGAATCAGGAAACCTAAGGGGTAAGCTGGTTTCTCTCTCTCCATCTGCTCCCAGCCATAGAAGGTGATGCAGGTCTAAGTACGATCCTCGTTTCTGCCCAGAACTCAAAACATTCAACTGAAAGCCTGCCAAAACTTGAAATTATATGAGCTTGTCTTTTTCACAAGGAAGTACATAACACAAACAGCAAAAATATTGAGGGAGAGGAAAATGTAATACTTGTTAAAATAATATAAGAAACAGCTGACAAGGGTAAGATTCCACTCCCTTCATTTGAATTCAGTTGCATTAATTGCCTTTATTCCTCGGCAATCCAGACCACTTTATATTGGCCTCAACAATAGTTAACCCTTACTATATTTACCCTAAATATATATTTAAATATATAACATATGTTTATATTATATAATATATTTACTCTTGTGTCCTATGGTGTTTCCCTACCAATGCAGCCTGAACATGCTATTTTAATTTCCTTTGTTTCCTGGTCTCTCCTTTTATAACCCATATCATTATAAATAAATAAACATAGACTAGCATTATAAATAAGCATTTCTTTCAAACATAGATTCCATTGGTTCTTTTCAGAAGTTTAAAAATGTGCACAATTTGTATGTAAAAAAACGATTAACACAGCAAAACCCTTCCTATCTTTGCTGATGTGTACCAAGTCCAAAGCTTGGAAATAATAGATTAGCATTAACAGTGTTAAGCATTAATTTTTGGGAATCATAAATAAACATTCTTTTAAGAAGAACAAGAGAAAGAAGTTATTAATAGTAAAAGTTGTTACTTTCCATGTGTTACAGTAATATTTCAAGTACAACAACAACAATGTATTGTTGTATATAAACAATGATTACAATAATTAAGCCAAGGAGGAAAATGAACCTTTGACATCTAACATCAATGACTATTAACCACTTGAAGATGCGTCTTACACATAATGTAGCAAAATGTTGTTGCTTTAAGAATAACACTTTGGTTTTGATTATCCAAGAGACAGGGTAAATAAAAACATCAGCATGTCCCAGAAATTTGGTTAAAAGGGGAGTAATCTCTTTGGTGGCGAATGTCCTTATCGAATGGACAATACAAAAGTACATGAGTGGTGGTTTCTATAGCACTAGTATCACAAGGACAGGATTGGGAGCCATAGGGCATTTCCCTATATTTCCCTTCCAGTTCTGCTGTTGGGAGAACATTGAATTGAGCTAATGATAAAGCTCTCCTGAACTGAGTTACTGGTGCAGTGGAGCAGTTTGGGTCTTAGACTATGACTCTGGAGATTGGAGTTCGATTCCTGCTCAGCCATGAAACCCAATGGGTGACTTTGGGCAAGCCACACTCTCTCAGCCTCAGAGGAAGGCAATGGCAACCCTCCTCTGGACAAACCGAGCCAAGAACTCTATGATAGGTTTGTCTTACGGTTGCCACAAGTCGGAAAAATAACTTGAAGGCACACAACACTCCCAATACATCATCATAACTGTGTAAGCATGTAGCTGGATTAGAAGCCAGCGTTTGTTCGTTTGCAAATGTGTAAATGGAAAAGGTGACAAAAGAAAAAAAATATTTTACTTGTTACACATAAAACGTGTAACTTGTTATATATATTACTTGTTATACTTGAAAATATAGTTTCAAATATAAGAAGGTACAAATAACACATTACACAGTTTGCTAATTCTTCTTTGACTTTTGAGGGGTGAAAATGCTTTCTTGGAGTTGATTTTCATCCTATCGGCTTTTCTGATTTTTACTGTCCACACAATGGCTTGGATGACCCTCGCTTCAGTGTTCAGAATACAAAGGGATCTTGTAGCATGTTTGAGACATGTTTATCACATGGGAGGAATTTCTCTTCATTTCAAATGAAAAGAAAATGGTGCCAGAACGCATTCATGTGAATTCAGCCAATTTACGTGAATTCAAATTGCGTTTGAATTGGCTTCCCATTGCCCGAAAATAGCTTGCCATTGCCCGAAATTGCATGTGATCACCTCTCATGCAATAACGTGAAACCTCATGATTGCGTTTGGACTGACTTCCCATTGCCCGAAATTGCGTGTGGTAGTCTATCACGCAATAACGTTAAACCCCATGATTGCCTTCGGATTGCCATTGGATTATACTTCCAATTTCCCTTGTCTGATAAACTCCACTGCCTCACTAGCGTTGAAAACTGGGTGACCAGACTTGGTCCTCCTTTTCCAGGACATGTCCTCCATTTCCTCCTTCAGTCCAAAAGGGCTTCTTCAAGGTCCTCCATTTTGAGCCTGGCTAAGGAGAGCATTCAAGGTCCTCCATTTCCAGGACACGTCCTCCATTTCCTCCCTCAGTCCAGGAGGGATTCCCTGAGGCCCTCCATTTGGAGCATGACTAAGGAGCACATTCAAGGGGACCAGAGGTCCTCCTTTTCCAGGACGCGTCCTCTATGCCCTCCTTCAGTCCAGGTCCTAGGAGGGATTCCCTGAGGTCCTCCATTTGGAGCATGACTAAGAAGCATATTCAAGGGGACCAGAGGTCCTCCTTTTCCAGGACGCGTCCTCCATGCCCCCCTTCAGTCCAGGTCCCAGGAGGGCTTCCCCAGGGTCCTCCATTTGGAGCAGGACTGAGAAGCAGGGATTCATCTCGACACGACACGTGTGTTTTTGAATGTTTTTTATTGAGTCTCGACGTCCTCCACGTCCTCCATTTTTCAGGGTGCCTTTCTCCTCCTTGGGGCTGAGGGGGACCTCTGAGGGGAGAAAACAAAAGCATTGCTGAGGCTTTGGAGGGAGTGTGTGAGGCAAAGAGGCAAAGGAGGGGATGAAATTAAAAACACACACACACACACACAACCACACAACCCTTTCCCTCTCAGGCACCAGTGTCCCTGGCCTCCCTCCTCCCCTTCCCAGAGAGACACACTATTAGCTCCCTCTTTTTTCTCGCCTCCTGTCTGGCACAACAAGCAAAAGCTCAGAGCCCTTGGTGAGGGGAGGAGGAGGAGGAAGGCAGCACAACGCCCTCACAACCCATACACACACAACCCACACGCCGCCAGCAGGGACACCCCTGCGATGTGACTGGGACCCATGTGCTTTGTTTTCCCTCCAGGCTGGCAAGTAAGGCTGGCTGGCTGGCTGGCACCTTGGCATCATCCCCCCTTTGCCAGCCCTTCAGAGCTGCTGGGAAGAGGAGCTCTTGCTGCTGCTGCTACTGCTTGGGCTTAGTCTGCTTCGAGAGAGTCCTGGGCTGGGGCTGCTTCGACCATGCTCCCAGAGAGGGGCCTGGGACTAGTCTGGTACCTCTGGGCAGCCTTCTTCCTCACCTTCTTCAAAGGTAAGTCCGGGCTCTAGGGGCTACTATATCCCCATGTTTCCCTATGGGCAGGGATTCCCCCATGATTCCCTATGGGCAACTATTCCCCCATGTTTCCCTATGGACAAGTATTCTCCAATGTTTCCTTATGGACAAGTATTCCCCAATGATTCCCTATGGGTAACTCTTCTCCAATGATTCTCTATAGGCAAGTATTCCCAATGTTCCACTATGAGTAACTATTTCCCAATGATTCCCTATAGGCAACTATTACCCCATGTTTCCTTATGGACAAGTATTCTCCAATTATTCCCTATAGGCAAGTATTCTCCAATGTTCCCTTATGGGTAACTATTCTCCAATGTTCCCCTGTGAGTAAGTATTCTCCAATGATTCCCTATTGGCAAATATTCTCCAGTACTGTACTTCCCTATAGACAAGTTTTCCCCAATGATTCCCCAATGTTCCCCTATGGGCAATTATTCTCCATTGATTCCCTGTGAGCAATTATTCTCCATTGATTCTCTATGGACAACTATTCTCAAATAATTCCATATGGGCAACTATTCTCCATTGATTCCCTATGGGTAAGTAGTCCCCAATGTTCTCCTATGAGCAAGTATTCTCCAATGGTTCCCTATGGGCAGGTATTCTCCAACAATCCCCTATGAGCAAGTATTCTCCAATAACCCCTATGTGCAAATATTCTCCAATGATTCCCCAATGCTCCCCTATGGGCAAGTATTCCCCAATGTACCCTATAAGCAAGTATTTTCCAAGGATCCCCTATGGGCAAGTATTCACCAGTGTTTCTCTATGGGCAAGTATGGTTGCCCTATGGGCAAGTACTGTCATTTCTTTTAGTAAATCCCATTTTCCTCCTCTTCACCTGAGTCTCTGGGATTTCCAGGGCTGCATCCTCACTGTAGGAATAATCTGGGTTGACACCGCTTTAACTGATATGATTGAAGGCTATGGGATTCTTGGTAAGTGTAGTTTGTTGCAGCACAAACTACAGTTCCCAGAACAGTATTTTTTACCAGCATCAGTACTGGGATGATGGTGAAGAAAGTCTTGGAAAACAAAGAGTTGTAGGCTGCGACTGCACTACAGGAATAATCTGGGTTGACACCACTTCAACTGTCTTGACTCAAAGCTATGGAATTATAGGAAATGTAGTTTGTTGTGGCACAACAATTTACAGTTCCCAGGTTTCCATAGCTTTGAGGTGTGGCAGTTAAAGTGGCATTAAACTGGATTATGCCATAACAAACTACAGTTCCCCAAATCCCATATAGCTTTTAGCCATGGGAGTTAGAGTAGTGTCAAACCAGATTATGTGGCAACAAACTACAGTTCCCATAATTCTGTAGCCTTGAGCCATGGCAGTTAAAGTGGCATCAAACTGGATTATTTCTGCAGTGTGGATGCAGCCCAGGGAGAGGTTCCTCTAGAAAGTTTTTTTCCGGGGGCTCTTCTTTGTCTCACAGAGCCACATGTATAGTTTCCTTTTGCTGTGTTGAGTTATGCATGCAACCTTGGAAAAATCAAAGCATGGACTAAAATGTGGCTACAGACATTTCTGAACCCAGAAAATAGACTGGAGGAAGGGTATTGTTTAAATTATTATGGAAATGTGCTAGACTGTATTACCCACCCAACTCTGACAACTTTTTCCTAGCTAATAGAAATATTAGTAATAGGAAGAAGAGACTGTGATGGGTACAGCTGTGAAAAAGGCATATCATTATATTCTCAGAAATGACACCATAAAAATAGGGGAGCTTTATTGCTTTATTGGATTGCATATATGGAGGAGGGAAATTAAAGATAGGAGACCTTTTAGAGGATTCAGAAATTGCCTTATTGGACAGCATATATGGAGGAGAGAAATTAAAACATACATTTCTATATTTTTCTTACCCCCCCCCCTCATTTATATTATGAGATTCAAAAATCAAGATTTTTTTTTTGTTAAAGTAAGAGCATTAGAAAAGAAGCCTGGATCACTTTATAGTTGGTACGATACTGGATTTAATCTTATATATTCCAATCATGCCAAGTGGTCTAAATAGGTTTTGGCTTAACTTTATTTGTTGAAACAGAGCGGATATGAATCTATTATGTAAGAGAGATACGTAAAAATGAATGTATAAATGTAATCCTGTGATTTATAGTTGCAATAAGATACGAATCTGAACAGGAGTGATGCACTTTGTTGTTGTTTTTTAAATATAGAAAAATGAAAGCCAGAGTAAGGCCTAAAAAGAACAACAGCCCTAAAACATAATTTAGTGGACCATAATAAACTTGTTTAAAAAGTTGCCCCAGATGGGCACCCATACAACAAAGATGGTTAAAACACTGTTTACTTGAGAAATTTGGCTTGAACTTGTTTTTGAGGGAAAACCTCATTGAAACTAGAATATCCAGATCACTTCCACATGCTTAATTTTTTAAAAAACAGATAACTATAGATAGTATTTGTTACCTTGAATGCATTGAGTGTGGGAGAGCTAGGACACACCATCCCTGCTCCATGCACATCGCTCAGTGTGTGCAGAAATCCTATGCACAAAAAAAGTGTAGATCTGTCACGTTCCTTCTGCATTATGAGTAACCTTGAAAAGAAGAATGAAGAAAAGCACATGTGGAAAAGTCCTGGACATAAGTTGCCCATAAATAGTATGTCTGTAAATATTAAGAGAGGTAGGTAGTAGGGAAGGCATACATGATTGTTGTAATGTGTGAAAATAACTTTTCAATTGGACTGGGGAAGTGTTGGGTTGCGTGTTGGCGGCATATCCATTTATCCCTCAGTCCTGTACATTGTGCTCACAGAGGCACAAGTATAGTTTCTTTTTTTCTGGTTGGGTCACGCATGCAGTCTTGGAAAAACTGTTGCTCAGTGCTGTCAGCTCTGACTGTTCCACTCTCTTTTTCTGTGGGATAAACATTCATGGCCTCCTTCTTCAAACCTAATAGGTTGGGATAACATTCATACCCTCCTTCTTCAAACCTAATAGGTCATTGCTGTTATGCATGCAAACAGCTCCAGTCAGCTGCTTAGAGAGCTGTGATGCCTAGAGAAATCTAGGCAGGACTGTAAAAGTTGTAGAAATCTGAAAGCAGGGTATGCTTTTTCTCCTAATCTAAAGCGTGTGTAGCTACAGGTTTGGTCCAAAACAATTTTGCACAAAGACCCTACAGCAGTGCAAGCGCATAGCATCCATGGCAAGTTATTTTGTCAACTGAGCCAAAACCACCACCAGTCCACAAATATTTCTGGTCCTCTCCAATAAAATACAGGAGTAGCAAATAACTATTCATTATTGTTGTATTTTCATGACAGTCCAAATCTGCTGTCTGAGACAGCTGCCTCACTCTAGTTTATATGAGGGCCTGAGATTCTTTCTACCTGAGAAAAGGTACAGGTTCAGCTTAGATTGATTTGGCAGCTTCCTCATCATGATTCTTGACATTTATATACAGTGCCTTCTCTTAAGTGCTTCAGAGTCTTTCGCTCAGTGATCCCCTATGGTTATAGGGATTTTTGATACCTGCTTGTGAGTTCAGTCTCCAAACCCTGTGCATATTTTCCTGGAGCATTTCTTTAAATGGGATTTACTCTCAGATGTGAGATATATATGGTATATACAATGGGCCCCTTCCTTATGTGGGGGATCCGTTCCGGATCCCCCCGCGTAAGGGAAAATCCGCCTATGCTCAAACCCCATAGGAAATAATGGGACACATGCATGTGGCCATTGTTTACCTCCCCAAACGGCTTTTGCATAAGCTGGAAGTCATGTAAAATGCGTCCACGCATGGCACGGGTGCACTATATGTTAATAAATCCATCCCACCATAACGCTTAGCTATGTGTACTATAGTGGGTAAAAACTTTAGCTACAAGCTCTTGCTTGAATTTAATCAGAGCCATCAGAGCCATGGACTCATAGGATGGCCAAGGCTGCAATATGAGGTTAAAAATTCCTCCCTATTTTACAGGATAGCGTGAAGCATTTTGAGCTACATTAATATTATTTATGATAGCAATTACCATATGCAGTATGTGCAGTGCAATCCTCTTTACACTGATACAGAAGCAAATTACACTGCATTGAGTGGAATTTCCTCCTAGAGAAGTGTGTAATGGAATTGTATCCTACAATTCCATAAAGCTAGATATGAATGCAGTCCTCCGTAGATGTTTCAGAAAAATGAACACAGCACACACACACCAACCTCTTCAGAATTCCTTATATACTATAGCATGCAGGTGATGTCATCAGTGTGTGCCAACTCCCAGAGGTTTCTTGGCAGCCTACAGCTTGCTCAATATATTATAGACTGGGCACAGCTCCATCCTGGGAATATCAACCAGGGGACCAGGAGGAAATACACATCCATGTCCTAGAGCAGCACTGGGCATGTTGCCACCCTCCAGATGGGTCTTGTGCTGTGATTCACCTCAGCTCTAATCAGCATAACACAATTTTCTGAGATGGGATGGATTGCAGTTCTAGAAATCCCCAAAACTTCATTGGACACTGGCA
Source organism: Sceloporus undulatus (assembly GCF_019175285.1). Classification (NCBI taxonomy): domain Eukaryota; kingdom Metazoa; phylum Chordata; class Lepidosauria; order Squamata; family Phrynosomatidae; genus Sceloporus; species Sceloporus undulatus. The sequence continues at coordinate 213,538,687 of NC_056523.1, forward strand.
ATGATACATATTACTGTTTTAAAACAAACTTTGTTGGTTGGTGAATGATGCAACAGAAGGTGTTCAGCAGAGAATGCATCGCAGTCCTTCAGTGTATGGGTTTCAGTATCCCCTGGCAGCAAATAGCAGCTAAGCAACTATTTCTACCCAAACTATCTTATGGCTGACAATCCAGATCCTCATGGCTAGCTAATGGGGTCCCTAGGCAAGGCTGATGGGAGGTTTATGTAGTACAGTAGCAAACAAAATAAATTGAAGTGCACAGCATGACCCATAAGACATTTTAGTAGCTATAAGAATTGTACAAGCAGATTGCTTTTAGGAAAGTTTATTACTGTCCTCCATTCCCAGCTGCCATTTCTTCTGAGCCTTGAACTGCCAAACTAAATGAAACTATCTAGTAGGGCCTATTAAATACAAAACAACTATGTCAGTGCTGCCTAACAGTTTTTAACATTTGGCCATGATGCTGACAGGGATTCTAAAAACCACTGACCTGAAGTGAGGAGCCATGTCCAGTATATCTGTGATAAGGGATGCTGGAAGTTACAATTCAACATCTGGAGGACCATAGCTTGTGCTGCTCCACCCTTTCTTATAGGCTACAACCTAGCCAAATGCCATGGATGTTTCTGATGCATGGTGCATTTAATAATGTAGAGACTGATGGGAATTCTAATTCCCATAACAGCCAGTGTGATATTGAATGTGTGCAATCGATGTGCTTCACAGTTTGCAAAAGTTACTGTTTTAAAAAATACAATCTCTCAAGTTCCCCACTCAACCCTTTCCCTCTAGGCTCTGGAATACTCCAGGCCACCATGCAGGTTTTACAGGTCTGTTGCTGGGATCAAACTCTTCTTACCCAATCCTAACTGCCCTGGTGGCGCAGGAGCCCTGGTGGCGCAGTGGTTAAATGCCTGTACTGCAGCCATTCACTCAAAACCACAAGGTTGCGAGTTCAAGACCAGCAAAAGGGCCCAAGCTCGACTCAGGCTTGCATCCTTCCGAGGTCGCTAAAATGAGTACCCAGACTGTTGGGGGCAAATTAGCTTACTTGCTAATTAGCTTACTTGCTGTTCACCGCTATGATCTTTGGAATAGCGGTATATAAATAAAACAAATTATTAAATTATTAACTAGACTAGGCTTTAAAGATGCAGAACCTTTGACCCTCCACTCCAAGTCTCATCAAATCCCATCAGCGACACTCACACAGATTATTGTAATGGTCTGTGGGAGTTTTAGTCCAAAACATGTGGAAAGCAACAACTTATCCACTACTGCTCCATCTACTGGTATTAGCCAGTGGTGCCACTTTAGGTAAATACAAAGTCCTCTGAAAGCTGAGAAGGGTTCCATTTCAGGCATGAAAGAGAATACTAGAGGGACACAGCAATCTCATTCCTAATGTATCTGCACAATGACTCTAGCTGGTTTTCATCAATTCATGTTGATGATTATTAGGTGGCTCCCTAAGATGCATTTTTCAAAAGGAAATTTTCCTTTTCCATCTCTCTTTTGGAGCATACAAAAATAACTTGACCACCTTTGGATATTATGAGCATTGATCTGAGTGGGAAGGGCATTATTTGCTGTTTTGTCTCAGACAGCAAAATGTCTTGATCCTGACTCTTTTTGGGACCCGTACCAAAACAACTCACATACAAAGCTGGAAACATCAACTGACAAAGTAATGCTCAGAGCCCTTGGATTTTGAAGGGTTTACTCAGCTGTTCCCCAGATCCAGTATATTCACTAATCATAGCATCCTGTCATTCTTCTGGCCATCAGGAAGCTAATGGAGAGTATGAGTTAAGGTTTGTGAAAGTTCTGTGAGAGGGCCTTTCCTCAAAAGAAAGTCTGTCTGTATGAGGTGCAATGCCTGTTATATTCCACAGTGGCCAAGTATTTTATGAGAGCAAGGGCCATTTGAAGGACTTTGCTCTGAAGCAACTCTAATCCACCTCATTGCTGGGCTGAAAGATCCTGGAAGAGATGTAGTTGTGAATTTCCAGAAAAAGGTAACTTTCCTCAGCCTCACCCTTTCATGTTCCACAAAGAGTGTTTTGTATTCTGATTCCAGGGGCAGACCTCCATGCCCTCCAACTGTCCTAGTTTGGCAGGGACAGTCCCAGTTAATACTTTTTAATAACACTTTTTCAGCTGCTTTTAAAATGTACCAATTTGTCTCTCCTCCTCTCACTTTTCCTTTTGTCTCTGGCTTACCTGAATTGCTGCAAACAGAATTCATAGTGCACTCAATGATGGTCTTGTCTTCTCTGCACAGGCCAGGATAGTCTGGGAGCAGCCTGGAGTATCCTGGCCTTGGAATTGCCCTCATCTCCCCCTATTACTTGAGGCCCTCTGTTCTGATGCTAGGCAGCTGTTCACACACATCCCACTGTGCTGCCTGCTGTGTCAGTGAGTTATTCCTGATGTAAGAACAAGGCACTCAGTGTCAATCACATGGGTGGGCACCTCGTTCTAATCTCAGAGCAAGCTACTCGCCACTGCTGATGCTGCGCTGGGTCACACAACAAAGCATGTTTTAAACAGCTACCCAGCATTGGAACTGAGGGCCCTGGATCTTCTGGGAAGTTCTGGAGCAAACAGAGATTTTTAAAAATCCTTTTTAAGAGGTGTATATCCTGGTTTGATGAGAGCCAGAATGGTGTAGTGGTTTGAGCATTATGACTCTGGAGAACAGGGTTCAAATCCTAGCTTGGCCATGGAAACCCACTGGGCAGGTTACACACTCTCAGCCTAAGAGGATAGGAATGGCAATCCCCCCCCCCCCCCCCGAAGAAATTTGCCAAGAAAATCAACCACAAGTTGGAAATGACTTGAAGGCACACAACAACAACCCCGGATTTGGCATTGAAAGACCCAGATGTCATCCCGACTGTTTGAGCCAAACTCTGGATAGGGCCCTATGTCAGAAACTTCCTGCTGAGAAGCAGGTGTGTGTGACATTTGGGCTGTGCAGACAGTGCACAGGGGGAAGAAGAGAAGTTGATAGCAATAGCAGTAGCAAGCAAATACATTTCTATACCACTTATCAGTGCACTTAAGCACTCCTTAAATGGTATACAGTGTGTAAGCTAATTACCCCCAACATGCTGGGTACTCATTTTAGCGACCTCAGAAGGATGCCAGGCTGAGTTGACCCTGAGCCCCTGGCTGGTACTGAACTCACAACCTTGTGGTTTGTGAGCAAGTGGCTTCAGTACAGGCATTTAATGACTTTGCCTCCAGGGTTCCTAAGGGGGTATTATCTTGACCTTCTTGGTAGGCTCATGCAAAAACAAACAGCTGCATCATCTCCTAGGTTGTGTGTTCTTCCTCATTAATATTTTTGCCATTCTGACCAGACACTGATGTTGCTTGGCCACATGTGTCCCAGATTTCATGTGTGAAATGTTGGACTTCTCCAACCTTATGTTTGAGAGAAGCAAGCACTGCAGATCTCAGATAAGTGTGCCAGTCTGCAACCTGGAGAAAGTACTTTTAAACATAGAGATGAATCAGGATATTAGCTAGTTGGGTCTGCTGCTACCTATTTTGCCTTGGCTCCTTTAGCTTCTCTTTTCTTCTGAAGTTGGAAGTGGGACTCCATGTTTGCCCAGTTACAAGTGTAGGAGGGAACAGACTAAAAGAACACAGAGAAGAAATGGGGGGAGGCAGCCAGGGGTACTTCCCCTACTGCTGTGTGAGTGCATTAAAAGACAGAGCCACCAAAAGAGCATTGGCCTGCAGGGGAAAGAAACTAGGCTCATCTCCACAGCCTGATACTGACGGAAGCCCATTAAAATTAATATTGCCTGCAACAATGGAATGGTTTGAAGATCAGCATCCCAGTCAAGCAGGAATTATGAAGCTACATGATATTTTAAAAAGCACCTTAGTACTATAATAAATTGGGCCAAGGCTGCACAACGTGTGAGCTGCCAAGCTGAACGCATCTGGCTGATTTGTGAGCCTGCCAGGTGCTTAATGGACCCTCAGTTTGTGTGGTCCCAGGCAGGCAATAAAAACAAAAGGCTTACATAAAGCCCTGATGGGCTGCTAGACAAGGCTGACTGCAAGTTGTGCAGGCCTTATTTGGGTTGATAGAGTGGGCCGCCAAGGGCAATGTGGGGTGAGAGGTGAGACTGACAGCCTTACACAAAAGATGCTAAAGGGCAGGTTGTGCAAAATAACAAACTTAAGACTGTCAATACACCTTCATGGTTCACCAAAAAGGGGAGTGGGTAGGGGAAACTGTGTGGGATGATTTCTTTTGGTGAGAGAAGAATTAGTGGCATGTCATTATTATTTAATACTGTTTCCCCTGTATTTTTAATGCTGTACTTCTGTTTAGGATGTAATACAGGGGACACACTGAAGGAAAAGCTTCATTAATGTGACAGCTTCTGTACAGTGTCAGTAGGAATGTGCCAGTTTAGCAGCCAAGCCTGTGAATAGTTCCTCTGCAAAGCTGAGGAGGGATTTTCAAAACATGCCTCAGGCACTGCTTTGGCAAACCAAGTAAGGCATGTGCTGAACCACCTAGTCAACGGCATGTAAGCCATTTACATCCACAAAGGAGCCTCGGGTGCATCTGATCACCCTAGGACTAGTGAAGCAGAGCCTAATAGCAATTTGTTACAAGTAACAACACTGCTAAGCTCTGTGGACCGAAATGGCTTACACAAGTAACAAATGGCTTTCTTGTAATACATTTTTTTTTTTTGTAAGGGGGTGGCTAATGATGTTGCTTTGAGAAGCGATGTAATGACTCACAGCAAGCTTTCTGATGTGGCCAGAGAGGTTTACTCATTACATGAAAACCTTATGGGGAGAATCATTTGGGGGCACTAGGGGTCTTTAAAAACAACAACAACGTTTGGTATTAAAAACATTCTTTTTTTTAAGTAGTAACACATTTTAATGGCTCTCTTTGTAGCTTCAGATAGAGAAGCCAAACTTTATTGCCTCTGTTTTATTGTCTTTTCCTCCAATCAGCTTATGGTCACGAAGGCATGTGGCCTTACTTTTCATCTACACAGACACTTCCCAAAGCAAAAATGTAGATGCTGTGACCCCAACACCAATTTTCCCTTCACCTGCATGCTTTTCCCCCTTCATCTTTACCAGATGCAAAAGCCTGTATGCTTCAAAGGCATGCATAATATAATTTATGCTTTCTGATTGGGGTATCTCTGCAAGATGATTCTGGATTTTGTTTTCTTGTTTTACAGTCAACACCGCTACTCAGCAACTTATACAGTTGGCCCTTGGTATCCACTGGGGTTTGGTTCCAGCCTTCCACTCCCCAATGGATACCAAAATCCATGGATGCTCAAGTCCCATTATAAGCAATGGGATAGCAAAATAGTGCCCCTTATAGAAAATGGCAAAATCAAGCTTTGCTTTTTAGAATGCACATAGTTTTTGAATATTTTCAAGCTGTGGATGCTTGAAGCCATGGATAAAGAATCCATGGATACAGAGGGCCAACTGTATTGATAACATGTCACTAATTAATGTTACTGGGAAGTAATGAGGCATGAGTAGTTCTTTTTTAAAAAAGAAGTGACAGTATAGGCCTGAACAGACAGGCCAAAATAAAGCTGCTTTGGGTCAATTTGGAGGTATGCTGTTTAAATGATTCATGCGTCCTAAGAGGCTGGAAGCCACGCCAAAGCCACACTCCAGTCCTAAGGACTGGAGCACAGCTTTGACACAGCTTCTGGCCTCTTAAGATGTGTTTGTCATTTAAACAGCATACCTCCAACGTGACCTAAAGCAGCTTTATTTCGGCCTGTCTGTTTGGGTCCTATGTAATACAGTATTCTGCTGTGAAGAAAAGCAAGGCATCCTGTGCCTTTAACAGTATGCAAAGGGATCATGTAGTAGCTGTGTGAAAGTGGTTGTAGCAGAAGGTTTTGTAGACTAGGCCTATGAGATGCATCTGAGGAAGCAGACCAAGTCTATGAAAGCTTATGCTACAACCTCTTTCACACAGTTAGTCCCAAAGGTACTACAAGATCCCTTTGTATACTGATATGACAAACTAATGAAGCTTTGTCTCTGAACTTTAACAGTAGTGTAAGAGAGGGACTTCTAACATGTGCAGCCCATCAGACAATGGGCAGAGTGTGTGTGGAATGCTGCAGCTGCTTAAAAGGGTATCCTTTCAGATTTCAGTGAGAAGTATGTGAACAAAGAAACTAATGCAAGAAGTGAGGACAAGATTCTCAGCAAGGTTTGAAAGCAAGCTTTGGGATTTCAAAGAACAAACACTGCATTCCAGAAAAGTATAATGCATTAAAAGCATTGTGTGTGTGCGTGCCTTCAGACTGCTTGTTAGCTATATATATATGAGTGTATATAGGATAATCACTCTTGCAATATTGTAATTATAGGTCTAGAAGTGCTGGTCTGACAGTCTGACAAAGAGCCTAGATAATAGAAACATTTTAGCCATAAACTATCCGTGGATTTAGACAAGCCTCTGTCTTTCAGCCACAGCCTCTTGTGTGCCATAGGGCAACAAAGGTGAAGGTGAAGATGTGCTGAATTGATGCTTGAAAGTAATGGTAGTAGACTGGATGGGGGACAATAAACTGAAATTCAAGTATGACAAGGCAGGGATGCTGTTGATAGTTGGATTGCCTGATCCAGGAGATGATGAAGGATTGTACTCCCCTGAAATATCAGGATTATGTTCTAAATCTAGCTGCAATTATGGTGGCGGCAAGGACTTTTTTCTATCCTCCAGACCCCACAAAGCCTGCCTGAGCCCTGCAAAAGTGCTATATACATGCTAAGTATTATTGTCATTAATGTTATCATCACAATTCAAACAGCAATGCTCTTTTTATTTTCCAGGGATTTTTGCCTTTAACATGCACTATGTCTACCATGTTTAAGCCAATATAATTGTTATCAACAACAAATAATTTGATGTGAATAATCATTGGGTCTGATAGAAAGATAGGTAATCCTAAGAAACCTTCCCCTGAAGCTGCTCATTCCAGGAGGAACCTGGTAGTATTGAACAAGCAGTCTTTTAGGGACATTGAAAGACATTAATAAACTCTGTTGCAGTGGAAAATGGCATGTTATTTAGCCACCAGCAAAACCCACATAAGGTCAAATACTAATTCTAGATAGGTAAGGGGTTATTTGAGCAGAAAATAGCTGTTGCCTCTGGCTTTGGTTAAAGAGTAAAAGGTTGCATTACTAACTTTATTGCACATTTATTTTGAGTTTCTGTGAGTTTTAATACATTTCTCAGTGATTTCTTTCTGATTACTTTAAGAGCAGTCAGAGGACCCTTCCCAGTATAGCTACAATTGTTGCTAAGATATTTGGAATGTGAGGTAATGTCTAAAGGAGCCAAGCTAATCTTGTATTTCACTTAGAAGTACTATTTAGAGAGTGGCTTCTTTTCTAATCATTTTCAGAATTATAGAAAAACACGCCTTGTTAGAATGACTTATTTAAGCCACTGGACTATTAAGGCATGAGACTGAGACAATAATATAAATGTTATGACCTCTTTGTGGTCAGTTAAAGAACTTGCGTGCTTCTAAAAGGCGGCTTTTTGGCAGTAACCCCAGCCCATCTGTCTCAGAAACACATGAAGGACAAGAGCTGTCAAAATATTGTTTTTGTGTTTAAGGCAGAGGGGAAACAGTGCCTTGAACTATTAAAGACTTTAGTCAAGTCAAATTATTTTAGGTCCGGAGGCAGAAAATCTCATAAGTACTTCTCCCCATTCTTGGCAGCAAAAACACAACAACAACAATAATAATGTTAAATAACAGCGGTTTGCTGCCTTTTCATTACAACCACAATATGCTGCCTGAGGCAGACACCTCACTTTCCCTAATGTTATGATTATCCTTTTGGAGGATGTTCTTTTTTAAATGTACCCACTCATTTTCTGCACTGTATAAGCTAATGATTCAGTGGTGTGTGTGGTCTAAACTGCAATGTATTATTGAAATGACAGCAGACTGTATTACAATAACAGTTCATATAATACTGGCATAATGCATGAATTATGCCAGTACTATATAGGGTCTGAACTCCTGAGCATTATCAGTTGATCTGAAGGCCAATATGGAGACCATTATTTCATCAGAGCCTGAAAACAGTGTTATCTTCCAAGCTTTGGGCTTCATCACATGCTGGGGCTATTTGCTTGTTTAGTGTTGGTTGATGTTGTTTGCTTCTAAGATGTTTCTTAGGGTGACCCTAAGGTGAACTTATCAAGGGGTTTTCTTAGTAAGGTTTTTTCAGAGGAGTTTTTGCTTTTGCTGCCCTCTGAGGCTGAGAAAATGTGACTTGCCCAAGGTCACCCAGTGGGTTTCCATGGCTGAGCTGGGAATTGAACTCAGATCTCCATAGTCCAACATTCAAACCATTACACTGCACTGGCTCTTTTCAAATCTTTATATGTTTTAAAAATACAGTACATGCTCTAGATGTCCCTATTTTATTTCTGCCTCTTACTCCAATGGCAGCCTAAAACAGATATTACAGATATACATAGTCGATACATAGACTGGAATATGCAGTTCTGTGAATTGACACTTACGATATGTTATGGTGACACTCAAATTATTTTTGTTGAGCATGTCAAATAACTCTTAAGTAATGCAGCCTGACCATGGTATGGAAGCAAAAAGTCACATATAATAAGTTACTTGTAATTAGTCCCCTTTTCTAATAATGAAATTATAAGCTATATTATAACAGTGAGGGGCAACATCATTCCTTCTGCTGTATAAGTGTAACAATTAGTTAATTGCATAGTTCTGGGGAGCGTGTCCTCACCAAATGCTGGAGCAGAAGAAAGAACTCATGATTCAAGTGCTTGATTCTACTGTGTCTTGTGCTGCTGCATTTAGATAATTATTATTATTGTTATAATGAAGAAAAAATGTAAAATAAATAAATAACAAAAGAGTAATGTTGTAGTTTTTTGTGGGTTTTTTTTTTTGGGGCTATGTGGCCATGTTCTAGAAGAGTCTACTCCTGATGTTTCGCCAGCATCTGTGGTTGGCATCTTCAGAGAATGAACTCTCTGAAGATGCCAGCCACAGATGCTGGCGAAACATCAGGAATAAACTCTTGTAGAACATGGCCACATAGCCCAAAAAACCCACAAAAACCCTATGGATGCCGACCATGAAAAACTTCAACTTGACATCAGTAATGTTGTACATTATATGTTTCATTTCCTTCATTATTACCCATTTTTATTTTCTATTTGTCTGTCTCCTACTTGTTAATATCCTTTATTCTGTACTCCTATTCATTCATCTGATTTTGTAAGACACATTCCCCACTTCTAATTTAACAAATTCTGATTTTAGTATTGTCTCTCCAGTTTGCTGTTTGTAATCTCTATCATTTTGGGCCATAATTCAGTTTTCCAGATTATTCTTATTTCCTGCTTTTCATTTTTTTCTTTTATCATATCCACCAATTTTTACAGTATTCTATGACTGGTAGCCAGTCTTTATCAACTTTTCCTCTTGTTTTTTTAAAATTTTTAAACAGTTTGTTAATTCATCTTGTTTGAACATGTCTGTTAGTTTCATCAGCCAGCTAGGATTTCCTTTGTTTTCCATTTTTGCGCTAGTAATCTCCTGAGTGCTGAAACCACGTATAGCAGGGTTCTCCAATGTCCCCTTTCATCCTATTTTGTAATATTTAAATTAGTCATATACAATAAATATATCTCTGGCCATTTTCAAGATCTCTTTTATTGTAATATGTATTATTTTCCAGAATGTTTTCACCTGTGGGCAATTCCACCACAGATGGTACCAAAACTTTATTGCCTGTTGGCATTTCCAACATGTTTTTTGTTCTGTTTGGTAAGTTTTTGCAATTTTTTATGAGTTTTGCTACAAACGGTGAGCCCTTTTTAGATAGTTTCCCCTTCTTATTTCCCTTTAATTTTTTAAGGTAACGAAAAGATTCTTTGAGAAGCAGGAAAGCAAAGAGTAACTTTTAAACTGAAATTTTATGTTATAATAGTATCTAACTAGTTTGAAAGTCAGGTACTATAATGGTAACTAATTTTAAAGTAACTTGTCAAGATTTGGATTTCAAACCACCTAAAAGCATTTCTTACTTTTAAATACATTTCATGGTGTGTTCTTTTTCTGTCTCAACTTTCCTCTTGAAACTTTCCTATTAGATAAAGGAAATACAGAAATATGTCTGTATTTTCTGACTAGTAAAGAGAAGTTCCTCTCCTTTGTAACCCCTTCCTTCACCTCGGATGCTGATGTGTGGGGAGCAAGCCTTCATTACCTGACCCTGGAGTGCTGGAAGGTAGATGAACAACAATCTTCTCTGACTTTGAATCGATGAAGCGGCCACTGAGACACGCAATGTCTTTCTCATGTAATCTAATGTAGTCTTTCTAATGTTTGTCTCAGTCTACTTTTGTGGTTAAAAGGATGCTGGTAATGGTAGTGGCAGCAGCAGCACCAGCATTGGTGCAGAAAGCGAGGACAAATTCACTGCTATAGATAACACAATGATTTTCTGCCTCGGGCTCAGAGCTAAGCTAGTAGGGCTGTGAGGAAAAGATAAGGCATATGAATTGCTTCTTGTCTTGGAGCTGGAGGGAAGATGTGGATGACCTCCAGCTCAACTCCTTTGAGAAGCTGAGTTATTCTGGTGTAATATTCCGCAGTAAATAAAAGGGAACTGCAGCAGTCAGCATGAACAAATAATATATGCCCCTACCTCCAAACTATAGGGCTTTTTTTAAAGAATGAAACTGTGGCAGTTGATTTAAAAGAAGCCTTTCTCAAATTGGTGGTTTCCAGATGTGTGGAATAACAGTGTATTGACTATATCAGAGCTGGGTATGTCTCACACATCTGAAAGATACCAACTTGTGGAAATCTGATAAAGCAACTTGTTATTTCGAGGTACAGTGGTATTCTTTTTATAATATAATAATAATAATAATAATAATAATAATAATAATAATAAAAATAAAACTTTATTTATATACCGCCCTTCTAAAAACCAGGGCGGTGAACAACAATTCCAAAGAATATAACAACAGGTCATACAAAATATTAAAAACAGATTAATAAAAATAATAAAATGTCCATGCCGGCAAGACAGTGCTGACAAGGGGAGGGGGGGGAGTAACTGGTCAGGGGTAAGCTTGTTCACATAAGTGGGTCTTTAGCCCCTTCCTAAATTGGGCTAGGGAGGTGGCTGAGCGGAGCTCGAAGGGCAGCGCGTTCCAGAGGTTGGGGGCTGAGATGGAGAAAGCCCTCCTGGTGGTAGAACTATATTTCGCCTCTGGAACGGTTAACAATAGCTGCCCTGATGATCTGAGTGTGCGGGGCGGATTGTACGGAGAGAGGCGGTCCTCCAGATATCCTGGGCCCAAGCCATTTAGGGCTTTATAGGTGATAACCAACACCTTGTATTGCGCCCGGAAGCGAATAGGCAGCCAATGTAAGTCTTTAAGGACTGGTGTTATATGACTGGCCCTGGCAGTGCCAGTAACCAGACGGGCTGCCATATTCTGCACAAGTTGCAGCTTCCGGGTATGGTACAAGGGTTGCCCCATGTAGAGCGCGTTGCAGAAATCCAAACGAGAGGTTACCAGGGCGTGTACAACCGTTTCAAGGTCTCCCCGGTCGAGGTAGGGACGCAGCTGGCGTATCAGCCGGAGCTGATAACAGGTGCTCCTGACCGTCGCATCCACCTGAGATGTAAGGTGGAGCGACGAGTCCAGGAGCACCCCCAGGCTGCGTACAGAGTCCTTCACGGAAAGCGTGATTCCGTTCAGGACTGGTGGAACCACCGCCAACCCCAGACCGGGGGAACCTAAAGTAGCATCTGTGAAACAAGCCACTTAAAATTAAAATCTTGATTTCTATGTCTGGTGACCTCACATAAAATCATAGAGTTGGAAGAGTCCACAAGGGCAATCCAGTCCAAGCCTCTACCATGCAGGAATGCCCAGTCAAAGCACTCCCAATGGATGGCTATCCAGCCTCTGCTTAAAAACCTCTAAAGAGGGCAAGAGATGCATATATAGATTACACCTTGTGCAAATACAGTGATTTGCATAAGTGTAGCCCCATCACACTTTATAGGATCAATTACATTTCTATTTGGAAGCAGTAACTTTGTGGGTATTTTGTCATGCATGAAGTGAGCAGCAGCCCATCCCAAATTAAAATCACTATCCTAGTTCCAGATTCTTCAAAATGAAATATAAAAGTCTAGCATTAAGTGCAAAGCTCACACATGTGTAAAATTAGGTGCATGTCCCACTAAGATACTTATGAGCTATGGTCTGTATCTCTGTGATTGCCACTTTTGAATATTTCAAAGGGAGATGCTCCATATTTTATTCACATGTACCATGCAGGCTTGACAAGAGGCTCATATATTTTGTATTGGGGCATCTCTGAATACAAAATGTAAAATGAAAACCAGCAACTATACAAATTTCAGGAGTCCTAAAATAAATGTCAGAGCACTTGTGCTCTACCTATAAAATCTTTTGCTTGTTTGGTCACAAGGGCTGATCAGGGACAGCCAAAAACATTTTGCTGCCTGAGGCAGAACAATTGTCTGCCCTTCTGTCAAATTAACAAGTGTAATACCTAAAGCCAGTCAAGTTACTTTGATGCAGAAGGTACAACAATGTCATAAATGATTTTTCCTCTTCTGTGCTGTTAATAATAATAATAGTAATAATGAAGTAAATAAAAATAATTTGTGTTCTATGACACACAACATGCATGGCCTGACTTAGCTGCCTCACTCTGCTTAAAGGAAGGCATTAGGCTGGGAGAGCACTACTTCACACTATCTCTTTAGTGCAGGTGTAGACATGTACAGTGCATATTATTAAAGGTGGGAGGTGGGACTGTCACAGTGAGAAAAGAGAGAAATTAAATGTGAGAGGTACAGATGGTGATAATTGCATTAAGTTTGTCATTCACAAATTACACTGCTGATACCGCAAACATTTTTGCACTAGGTAAGCGAATTAACCCATGCAGTGTAATAACTGTCATCTTGAGTCAAGCTTCTGGTGGCTGACTGAAACTCCCTGATGGATTGCTGTAAAGCTGTAGCCTCCTGCTCCTTTCTCTCTCAGGAATTTCTTTTCTCCCCGGAGGCCACAGAGTTTCCTGGATGGCTGAAGTGTTCCCCCACTTATTCCTGTTTATCCATCTAATTATAAATATTGCAATGTATTTATAATTACTTGCATTTTACTGTTTTCAAAAACTGGTTATTGATCATTACACTTGCATTACACTTTCAATGGCCTGTTACAGACTGCCAAAATAAAGCTGCTTCAGGTCTCTTTGGAGGTATGCTGTTTAAATGATGCATGGGTCCTAAGAGTCCGGAGGTCGCACCAAAGCCACGCTCCAGTCCTAATCACTGGAGTGCAGCTTTGGTGCAGCTTCCGGACTCTTAGGATGCATGCATCATTTAAACAGCATACCTCCAAAGAGACCCGAAGCAGCTTTATTTTGGCAGTCTGTAACAGGCCAAAGTGAATTAATTCTGGATAATACTTCCTCCACTGGGTGAAGTGGACCCTAGTCTCTGAAAATCCATGTTACAGTACATTTGTTAGTCTTTAAGATGCCAGACAGGAATGTTTATTCTTACAGCTGCAACAGACCGATGCAACCATCCCTTTGAAAATTTAGCAGGAAAGTGGCATTATGGAAGCTACATTTCCTTGGGGTCATCCCACAGTTGGCATTTCAGGTTGCACAGCTGCACAGGCTGGGCAACCTGCAGTTGTGCAGATGCTTAACAGTAGCAGCTGGTGCTTTACATGTCAGTGTAATGTAGGGGCTAACTGCGGTCCAAAACACACTGCAGAAATAATCCAATTTGAGACTGCTTTAACTGTAAAAAAACCCTTCTGCATTAAAAGGGAAATCCTTCATAGACCAATTAATTAATCCTGAAACAAGTACCATATTGAGTTAGAATTAATAGGGAACTTCTATTTACCTTATAAAAATAACACCCATAAAACAAGTTCACAGAGAAAATGGCTCAGTGCTAGGGAATGCTGGGAATTATTGTGGCAACAGAGCTCTCTGACACAGAAGTCTAAATGTCTCAGAAAACTACTGTTCCCAGAATTCCATAGTATTGAGCCAAGGCAGTTAAAGCAGTCTCAAACTGGATTATTTCTGAAGTGTGTTTTGGACCTCTGCCTCAGGAACTCAAGCCTTCAGAAGATTAAGAAAAGCTTTATTCAGCAAGAAGAATAAAACATGGTACACTGTTGTTGTCAAAACTGAGGAAGTTCCCCCAGTTACACCAGTATACTTTGAGTTTAGACAATTCACCCATTACAAAATGCTTTACACCATTTGCCAATAATTCAAAGCATACTCTTTTCCCAGGTCTGGCCTCTCCTTATTTTTCCTCTGCAAAGAGGCCTATGATTACCATGAGAACATAAATGAGTTGGTAATTGTCAACTCATATTTCCTCCCACACATTTGCTCATTTTCTCATGTTGTGCCTGATACATAATTTAGACATCTCCCAGCTTCACCTATAGACTATCATAACCCATGACCCCACATTTACACACATGCATTCAAACACAGCAGTAAGCATGACAACGATTAAGCATGGCATGTATCTCAATCTCTTTACAAGGATATGATTAAAGGGCTGTAAAAAGCCCTTCTGCGTTAAAAGGGAAATCCTTCATAGACCAATTAATTAATCCTGAAACAAATACCACATTTAGTTAGAATTAATAGGGAACCTCTATTTATCTTATAAACCCATAAAACAAGTTCACAGAAAAAATTCATCAATACCTATTTCTCACTAAACAGACAACACCCCCTCCCAATTCTTCCTGGTCCTACACCACTATCTACTCACCTGTTATAAAATGCCCAAGATGTTATCATCCCCATCATCACTCACAGAGGGCTCATTCCCACTTACATTTTAAACCAGTTTGCAAATCACCTTGACACCAGGTCGTAGTTTCCACTATGGAAGCAAATTGTTTCCTTATTCCATGTTGTTCCCACTAGTACGCCCCAGCTTTTCATGTGGGCTGGAATAGGCCCCAGAGAGCTTTGGCTGGGAGAGCCAGGGGGGACCAGGTTTGTCTGGCTCCAAAGGTCCCCCTTTCACTCCAGAGGCAGAGAAGAAGACCCCCTCTCCCGAGTGCACCTACCTGCCTGGATGGACCCCTGGGAGAAGACTGGCCACAGGCCCTCCTCCTTTTCCTAGAGGACACATCCTCCATTCCAGCCTCCTGTCCAGGAGGAATTCCCAGGGGTCTTACCTTGGAGGCTCCTGATTTTGTCAGGTCCTGCCTTTTGTGGGATGTCCTCCCTTTTTCGAGGCCTGATCCTCCTCACCATTGAGGACACCTGGGATGCCCCTTGAGTTTGGGAGGCTGCATAGAGCCGGGGGGGGGGGTTGCCCATAAAGGAGGCGATCCCAGAAGAAACTGCTGTGAGAAAAAGAGCTCCAAGGGACTGTCCCTTTCCCAGGGGGACCCCAGGTGTCCTCACTGAAAAGGACAGAGTGGTCTCCTGAGTCCTGTTGTAAGGTGAAGAAAGGGGTGCCTTGTGCCTCCACTACCCCACTGCCCCCCCTGGCTCCAGGAACCAGAGAGACCCCCAGAGGAGTGGGTAAGGCTGAGAAGCTGAGCGCCCCCAACTCCTTCAAGGTGGCCACTGGGTTTGGAGAGGTCCCGTTCTTGGCTCACTTCCTCTTCAATGCTTCAATGACCACAGTAGCCCCCAACCTGGGTCCGGGAGCCCACAAAGTGGGGCCTGCTCCCTGGTGAGGGCTTGTGAGGTCAAAGGAGCCTCACTAACTTTGGGGAGCTGGACTTTGGCAAGACCTCTTCTCCAGTGTGATGCAAATTCATGGTTCACACTTGTTGAGCACTCTTCTGATTCAATTTTTTTTTCAAAAGAACCACCAAAAAAACTAGTTTCTGAAAAGAATTTTTTTTTTGCCTCTCTTCAAAGTGACTCTGATCAATTGCAATCGTGTCTGAAACTGTTTACAATATGAATGAGGCCCATATAAAGGGATCAGCAAGTGGCTTCAAATCACTTTAAATCATAGTGGAAATGAGCCCAGAATCGCAGTTTCAATTTTAAAGGCACACTAGAGTACAATTCACACAGTATCAGAATACAGACCAATCTGGTTTTTTTAAAAAAAGATTAAGAGTGATAGAATTCAAAGTAAATATTCAAAAAACCTATTTGCAACAACACCCACTCAGTTTCCACTCTGTTACACAAAGGTATCGTACGTCTTTTAAAAACAGAAAAGTAGCAAAAGAAAAAACTTCCTCTCCATGAGAGTCCCAAAGCAGATGGGAGCATTTAAGATGGCTACATAATGATCTCATGAAGACTAAAGACACATGGTACATCAAGAGAGTACATCAACACTCTTGATAATACTGTAGAAGGCAGCATGACTTACATAATTTTGAGCAGTTGGAGACGAAATGAGCACTTTAGGATATATCAAATAAAAAGAAGCTTCCTCTACCCTCTACCTTCTATGTAATAGAAGAAAGAGGCATTTTACCATTTTTATGGTGTACCTGGAGAATTTGTGCACCACAGAAAACATATGCTGAAACATTGATTTCTTTTTAATTCACTAACTAAAATTTGCATATTGTGGCCTGTAACAGAAGATTTCAGGGCAGCATGCCAATGGAGTCAATGTAAATAATAGAAACCATTTAAAATCTTTTAAAAGCACAATAAGGGATGATGTCAAGATCATATTAAACATTTTAGCAGTTTAAAACAAGCTGTTGTGTGTCTTTAAGCCATTGCCAACATAAGGCAACCCTAAGTTGAATCTGTCACTAGATTTTCTTGGAAGGCACAGGGGGTTTACCAGTGTTTTCCTCTGAGGCTGAGAGACTTGCTCAAGGTCCCATTCAGTGGGTTTTCATGAGCCAAGGAGGGATTTAGACCCTGGTCTCCAGGGGTCCTAGTCCAACACCAAACTACTTCACCATGCTGGCTCTCTTAAAACAAGTTATAACAGTTTAAAATCATGTACATGTTCAGATTTGGGTGAAATCATTAGATGCTGAAGGGTCTGATAAACCCTCTTGTTTTAATCAGAAAGAGGCCAGTGTCAATTGTGCCTCAAGGAGAAGGGCATTCTATAAACAGGGCACCAAAGCAGAGGAGGCCATTTTCCTGTGTCACCCCACAGTGACTTGGTTCCATGTGTCTGTTAGACAGAGAAGAGGTAACCTCCAATACATCTGACCTCAGGCAGAAGTATTGAGGAAGAAGCATTTCTTTAAGCTATCAGGTCCCAAGCGCTTTAGGCCTTTAAATGTAATCACTAACATCCCGAATTCATATCAGCATAGTCCTGATGAGGAATCTGTACTTAGGACAAGAGGCTACTGTCAGAACAGACTTCAGAGAAACAGAATGGTTCCCAATTGATAAGGGCATCAGGCAAGGTTTCATCTTTTCAGCCTATCTGTTCAATGTGTATGCAGAACATATAATACAAAAAGCATGTGTATGCAGAACATATAATACAAAAAGCAGGAGGACTGAAAATAGGAGGAAGGAAAAAAAAAAATCTAAGGTATGCAAATGATACAATACCTCTAGAAGAAAACATCACAGACCTAGAGGAACTACTAAGCAAGATCAAGGAAGAAAGCAATACTACGAGTAGAAAACATCACCGATCTAGTGCAACTACTAAGCAAGATCAAGGAAGAACGTGCAAAGGCAGGATTGTTGTTGAACATAAAGAAAACAAAAAATAATGACCAGGGAGAATTTACACAAATTCAACCTAGACAATGAGGGAAATAGAAATACTAAAATAGGTCTCATATCTAGGATCAAACAATGATTGGAGTAGGCACTGTAGTCAAGAAATCATAAGAAGACTAAGAATGGGGAGGGCAGTTATGAAAGCACTAGAAAAGATCCTAAAATGTAAAGATACACAACTAAGCATGAAACTTAGTATCATACAAGCCATTGTTTTCCCTATTACCATGTATGGATGTGAGAGCTGCACAGTTCCCTATTAACATTTATGGATGTGAGAGCTAGACAGACAGTGGATAGGAAGAAAATAAATTCATTCAAAATGTGGTGCTAGAGAAGAGAGCTGTCATGTCCCATAAATGTTATGGTCCATGCCATAACTCTGGAGAACTCTGGAATTATAATTAGATTTTATACATTGAAGAAGAATTGTTGTTGAGACAGGGGGGCTATATCATTTGTTGATGTTCACATGTTTAACAGCTGTCATACCTGTTATGTCTTACCTGTTCCTGTTAGCATAATATCTGCCTGTTAGGATGCCCGGTGTCTAACCCAGTTGTTATATAGTGTGCTTGAGAACTAACTGTCATAAGGATATTATTTGCTTTGGTGGATTGCTGCAGCCAGTGGTGAATTGATGTTAAAGTAGATTGGTGGATTAAATGGCTTTTAAATTCTAGATGAAATGGATGCCTGTTTATATAAAGAGAAGTTGGTTGTATATATGGAAAAGAGTCAGCTCCATAATATGGGGGTGGGGTGGGGTGAGGATATATGGAAGAGATATATGCTATGATAAAGTTTATTAGCAGATCAATGTTAGATTATTTTATAGAGTTTGCTAAAAGGATTATTGTGTGTGCATACCAGCATAACAGTCAATCCAGGGCATGTTGAAACCCTAAAAAGGAGGATTATTTGTGAGACAGCCAGGTGGGGTGCTACCGCCGTGAGAAGGGGGACATGTTTATAGTTTTGGTCCTTTAAATGCCATCCTGTATTGAATGGGTGAGAAAAGGGAAAACAGTCTGTGTGAAGGAATGTGATGTTTGAGAATTATAGTACAAACAACATGGTGGTGAGAATATGGTGGGAAAGTTGTTTGAGTGGGAACCTCTAAATTAAATTGGCCAATGACAGCTGTTGCTTGACTTCGGGGGGGGGGGTGGGATCCCCAAAAGAAGTGTATAAAGGTGTGTGTTACCAAATGTATTTCAGAGCGGACAATATTCCAAAGTCATTTGTGCCTGTTATTCTATGTCTTCTTTTTGTCAATAAATCCATTCTGAGAAATACTCCAGAGTTTGGTTATTGAGCGCAGAGGATGCTGTGGACAGCCAAAAAGACAAACAAATGAGTCCTAGAGCAGATCAAGCCAGAAATCTCCCTGGAAGCCAAGATGACAAGACTAAGGCTGTCATACTTTGGTCACATCATGAGAAGGCACGACTCATTGAAAAAAGCAATAATGCTAGGAAAGATGGAGGGAAGCAGAAAGAGAAGAAGGCCACATGCTAGATGGATGGACTCTATAAAAGAGGTCATGGGTATGAATTTGCAGGAACTGAGCAGAACAGTGGAGGACAGGATATCTTGGAGATGTCTCATCTAAATGTTGAAGATGTCCCATCTCACCATGGGCCAAGATCAACTCAAGGGTGGATAACAACCATAACAAAACAACATGCATGCTCAGGGATTGCTCGTGGATTCACTGCTACAATTATGGCAAATCTGTTTTTGATTTTATATCTACTCCTTCTCTTAGCTTCCCTGGGTTGTATGTGAGCTAGACCAGGGATTCCCAAATGTTGGTCTCCAAGTATTTTTTGGACTTCAGTTCCCAGCCTACTTGGTCAACAGCCAGGAATTCTGGGAGCTGAAGTCCAAACACCTGGAGGAGCAAGGTTTGTGAATCACTGAGCTAGATCTTGCTCTCAACAGAACATCACTACTGGGAGAAGTCCTGTACAATCCAAAGCAATAACAAAAGGAGTGGCTGTAAAACTGAGATCTTCACAGCAATGGTTTTATTCACTGCCCCTGAGTGTATTGATAGTCACAGCACATTCTTTAGAACTGCAGTATGGTTTTATAAGACATTTCTGTCAGCTGTCTAGTTCCTGTATTTTGCACTCATTGTAGCTTTTCAGCCATCTTCAAGAGTAGCTCCACATAAAGTGCATTACAGTTGTACAAGAGCCAGCATGGTGTAGTGGTCTGAACATTCAACTATGACCCTAGATACCAGATTTGATTCCCTGCTGAGCCATAGAAACCCATTGGGTCACCTTGGGCAAGTCACGTATTCTCAGCCCCAGAAAACCCTATGATAGGTTTACCTTAGGTTTGCCTTAAGTCAGAAATAACCTGAAGGCATGCAACAACAACAACAACAACAATTGGGACATTACCAGCACATGGGCTTCTGTGTCCAGGTCCTCAAGAATAGTGCTTTTCCATAGAGATTTAATTCTTCACTGACATTGTTCTCAAAGGAAGCAACAAATAATTTTAGTGGTTTTCTCTTCCTACTAAATGAAAGTCTTTGAAAACTATTCAGGCTCTGAGGACTATTTATAGTTTGGGAATTATTCTGAATAAAAATCACACTTTTGTGCAGAAAGCCATATTTTCTACACAGGGGACAACATTTTCTATACAAAATAATATTCAGAAATATTATATGCAGAAAATTATGCTTCCTTTGAGGAAAATGTTGTTTACTGTGTTTAAAAAGCCCCAGGTGTGAATTTTGCATAGAGTTCCCTGAAACTCAAGAAACATGTTTTTCACACAATTTTTGATTATTTTTGGAAATTCTTTCCATTCTTTCCTACAAGAACTTTTTTATCTGACTTGTTAAAGATTACAGAGAGGCTTTAGATTTCACGAGTAGCACAAGCTGGAAGCAGAGATGGAGAATGAATATGGAGATGTGCTCCAAATGTCAACATTGTACATTAAGACACTTTTTATTTAGTCACATCACAGGAGAGGTCATGTAGAAGGAATGCTATTCCCTCACCGCCACATACTCACCGCCCCTCATGTGTATCACTCATTTAAGTGGTAACCCTTTTTGGAAGGAAAAAGTGCATTTTCAGACACCTGATGGGCCCTTGGTGGCAACAAAAATGGCCCCAAAGACTGAGTCCATGCAGCCCATGGACTCACTTTGCATACCCCAGCTCTACAGCTACAACTTCTTGTTCTCTCCATTTGAATGTACTATTTTCTTTGTAGAATGGACATAAGATGGAGGGAAATGAGTTGAGATGCAGATATTTTTTTTAAAAAATTACACAAATCAATATACTTACATGATACTGGGATTTTTTTAATGTCAACCTGAAGGAAATGCAAGGAAAGGAATGACATATATAATTCTCAAGGGCCCTTTGGCCACACAGATGTGAAGTGTTATTTTCAGTGCACTTGAAGTTTCTGTTTTACAGTGTAGTAAGAGAGAGAGAGAGAGAGAGAGAG
Organism: Sceloporus undulatus; assembly: GCF_019175285.1. NCBI lineage: Eukaryota > Metazoa > Chordata > Lepidosauria > Squamata > Phrynosomatidae > Sceloporus > Sceloporus undulatus. Next base: position 213,560,040 of record NC_056523.1, read on the forward strand.
AGAGAGAGAGATGATATCTCTCTGTACATCTAAGAACAGGTTTGAGAAAAGGTCATAGGCACATTGACATTCCCCCACAGGACAAGAAAATGGAAGTAGAAGAGTGGATACCAAAAGATGAAAACCAACTGCACGATAGCCCTATAGCAGTGGACTCAGAATTAGGTCTCATTGAGCTTAGAGTGCATCTGTTCCTACATAAGTGGGTATATGATTGCAGTCTTAAGGGGAAGCAGCAAAGGAAAAGATATATACTCAAGTTTTCACATTCAGGCATCACAAAAACTATGCGGGAAGTCTATTGTATGGGTTTGTCAGATCTTTGCAACTAACATTTTACTTTAAAAAAAATACCCTTCCCTTGTCTTACAGTGGCAGAACTTATAACTTCATAATTTCATTTCATTTCCTATATGAGGAGAAGGTATATGAAGTAAGGATTAATTGCAGGGAAAGACGAAGAAAGGATTGAGTTTTATAAAACTCTCTTTTATACTACTCAGCATTGTGTTACCATAGCAAGAACCTGAGAATTCTAATATCTTCTTTTTTTAAAAAAAAATAAGGATACAATCAAACTCAAATATAGCACATTTTAACTCTGATAAGCAGAACAAGCCATTTTGGCGCTTCTTTCTGGCTGTGCCTGGGAACCGTGCGGTTTGGCCGCTGCGGTTCCCAGACACAGCAACCGGCGCCGGCGGCAGACCACCCGTTTTGGGCAGTCTGTAACTCGCCTTGGCTTCTAGGGAGAGTTCAGACTTTATTTGCTCTAGAACCTATTTATTTGTCTTTTTAGCAGTATAAGTATTTGTCTTAGAACACTTCTCCAGCACATTTCAAATGTTTCTCTTCCTGCCTTCTTTCTTCAATGTTCAGCTTTCACAACCATACATAGAAATGGGAAATATGATGCCATGGACCATCCAGACTTTAGTATTCAATGATATATTTTACACTTTAGGATCTTGTCTAGTTCCTTCATAACTGCCCTTCCAAGTCCTAGTCTTCTTCTGATTCTTGAATGCAGCCTCCATTCTGCTTAATGATAGAACATCTTGTACTATTTCATTGCTTTCTTTGTCTCTTTAAAGTTATGTAAATAATCTTTCATCATTATTTTTGTGTTCTTAATGTTCAAATGTAAACATACCTTTGCATTTTCTTTCTTTCCTTTCCTTTCTTTTCCTTTCCAGTACATGATTTACTTGATCTGAAATCACTGGAAGTGTTTAGCTCATGCCTTGATGAAAGATCATCCTTGGCACCTTTTTAAAAACCTTTTCAGAGAGTACTCCACCATTCCTGAAGAACTCCAGCAGTGGTGACTGAGCAATCTGATGGTCAAAAACACATTCCCACAAATTAAAAAAGAAACTTTTAGACGATCCAGGGCTGGGGGAAGGGATAGGGAAAGCTTGGGGCTTTAGAAAGCACTCACTCACTCACTCACTCACTCACTCACTCACTCTGTGTGTGTGTGTGTGTGTGTGTGTAAAACACATGATTCCCACCTTTGTCTTGGGCTTGTTTAGTTTCATGGCTGTGCTGGTGGGCAGTGTTTTTAAAATGGCTCAGGCAATGGAATACCACTGGGATGGGAGTGGTTCAGCTATGCTTGCCACCTCCTCGATCACATTATTGCTGGGATCATGTGCTCCTCTTTTTCTTTTCATCATGTGAGAATCATTCTCTATTGCAGGATAGGGATAGCGATAGGGTGCAGGAGTATACATTGTGCTAACTATAAAAAAGAAACAGAGCCAAAGGCCACCACACAATCAAGGAATTGTATCAAATGTTAACTACATTTTCTTCAAATACACATTGTTTGGTTTCTGGCTACATGACTGAGGATCAGGCTGCAATATATGCTAGACCCTTAAAAGTTGAGAGTATTGTGTGTTGAACCTGCAGCCCCTTTATATCTATGGTTGTGACCCTGCAGAGCAAATGTCTTCCTAAAAGCAGGTGAGCACCCTGTGGGCCATGATATGTGATGTTAATTCTTTCCTCCTTTGCTATATTTCCCCTGATATCCCCCACCCCATACAGCTATTCTTGGCTGTGGAAAGATTAAAATCAATCTTAAAATTTTAAGTCTGCAAATTTTCTACTCACCAGCTAATAGCTATTATCTTGTTGTCACTGGTCATTGTTTCTAGTACTTTAAAGAATTACATAACAGATAATATACTTCCTTACCTGAGGAATCTATAGTTTACTTATTAACAACAAAGGACACAATGTGAGGGAAGAGAATACCATGAGCAAGAACTATAGACATGAGCAATTTACTGTAATGCGAGCAATGTTCCTAGTGCATCTGAAGTCACTGGTCCAAAACACACTGCAGAAATATTCCTGTCTGAGACCCCTAGCTCACTGCTAGGAAATCATGGGAACTGTAGTTTATTGTGGCACCAGAGCCCTCTGACAGAGAAGGCTAAATGACTCACAAAACTACAGTTCTCAGAATTCCCTAGCATTGAACCAGGGCTATTAAAGCAGTCTCAAACTGGATTATTTTGCAGTGTGTTTTGGTCCACAGTCAACAAGTCACACATATCAATTGGTAGACCTGAGTAGACATGCAACACATCCCCATATGCACCAAACAGTAAATCCAGCTGGTGAACAAGGGCCAAAATGAGCATTGCTGTAGTGACGTGTTTCTGCTTTTTATGCATAAGGAACTCCAAAGGGCTAACGGAAACATGCTTATGGTTCATTTCATTTGGAAACAGGGGATAGGGGGATTACCAAAATTTATTCAAAATGTTCTTTCCATGCCTTGTTTTTCAGATAGTAACATAATTTGAGCAGACAGGCAAGGTTATAATTCTTTCTACTGGAACAATTCTTAAAAGTCACATTGCAATTATGAGTTCTGCTCATAGACATTCAACCTAGAAACTTAACATGGTCCTCAGAGCCTGGGTCTCTTAACTGTAACAGAAATGGCTGAAACATTTCCCCCTGTTGGTTTCTATCAATTTTTTTCCAAAAATTTGCAACTGTTTAAACGTGGGAGAAAGCAAAATTGACATATTTGCCCATCTCAGGACTGGACTGGTCTTAGCTGCTGAGCAGAAAACCTGCATTTAAAATCTGAGCCTTTAAACCAGGGATTTGGGTGTGCCTGTGTGTGTGCACTGTTTGTTGGACTACAGTTCCCATCAGCTATAGCCAGCATAGCCAGTGGTGAAGGATTATGTGATTTGCCAGAGCTTGAAAATTAACTATTAGGTTACAGTTGTTGTGTGATTTGTGTCATTTCTGATTTATGGTGACTCTAAAGCAAGTCTATCATGATTTTTTGGGGGCAAGATTTGTTCAAAACAGGTTTGTTGTTGCCTTCTTCTAAGGCTGAAAGAGCATGAATTGCTTAAACTCATCTGCATCTGCATTATGAAAATAATTCAGCTTGACACCTCTTTAAGTGTCATGTCTCCATCCTATGGAATCATGGGATTTATAGTTTATTGTGGCACCAGAGTCATCTGACAGGAGGATAAACATGTCACAAATCTACATATCCCAGAATTCCACAGCACTGAGCTATCACAGTTTAAGCAGTGTCAAACTACATTATTTCTACAGTGCCTATACAGCCCTAACGGCTTTCCATGCCCAAGTAGGGATTTGAACCCTGGTCTTCCAGAGTCCTAGTCCAGCACTTAAACTACTGCACTCTCTTATGTTAAATTACAATACCTTCAGCACATTTTTTTAAAAAAATAAATGGAAGATAACAGCAATCCTTTTATAAAATAACATATAATGTATTTTTAAAACTAACCCTCTTTCAATGTATTTACAGATGTTTTTTAAAATGTATTTTTAAATAGGTTTGAGATGGTCTGCTGGCTAATTGAAATAAAATGGTATTTATTTCTTTTAGTAAAATAGTGGTGGTGGTAAACATCATTGGAGGGTTATTTGTCGAGGTCTTTGGCCATTTCCTATTTTTTAAAGGGAGCTAATTAAAACACAACACATTATGCTGCCATCGTTAGAAGCCTGTTATTCACGCAATACTTGTAAAATAATATATATCCACCAATGTGTGACTTTTTAAAAACAACAATAATAATACAGTTAACATTAAATAGCTGGTTTCAACACATTCCCTTTGTATATTAACATGGTGGTCTCTTAAAGTGCCAGGCTCTGGGAACTGCAGTCTAGTAATATCTGGAGGGCCTGGTAGATGATAGCCTAAGCTTTAGTCGAGGGGTGGTCAAAGTGCAACCCATGAGCTGTATAAGGCCCCTGGATCCCATTTTTGTGGCTCCCAAAGCTTGCTCTCTGTGACTCACAGGAGAACTGGGGAGGGAGAATTGACCCCTGCCTTCCCCTGCTTTAGTCCTTCATGTCTTCCCATTCCTGCTCCAAGCTCCAGTTCTGCATATTTTCATTCCCTTCAGTGTTGTTCTTTCCTGAAATCACTCATGTTCACTGACATAATTTCAACAGTAGACATTTTGCCTGTAGTCCCAGTCCTGTTTCTCAAAGTCAGTAAAAACAGGGGGGGGGGGAACCCACTCCACATATGTGAACAAAACTGAACGGGAAATGAAAACAGAACTAGTCGAGAAAAAATGAAATAAAATATCATATTATTTCCATTAGCCAGCAGATAATCTCAAAGCTATTTAAAAATACATTTTAAAAAACATCCATAAATATTAGCTGCCTCCGAGCTGCCTCTGGCTCATGGTGACCCTGTGGATGAGACATTTCCAAGAATCCCTAACCGCCACTGCCTTGCCCAGATCCTGCAATCCCTTGCCCATAACCTCTCTGATCAATTCTACCCATCTGGTCTTCCTCTCTTTCTTCTTCTTCCTCTCTTTCTTCTACCTTTTCTAGCATTATTGTTTTTTTCTAGTGATCCGTGCCTTCTCATTATGTGGCCAAAGTACAATAGTCTCAACTTGATCATCTTAGCTTCCAAAGACAGTTCTGGACTGATCTGTTTAAGGACCCATTTGTTTGTCTTCTTGGCTGTCCATGGTACAGTGCTCTCATTACTCTTCTCCATCACCACATTTTCAATAAGTTGATTTTCTTTCTGTCTGCTTCCTTCACTGTCCAGTTCTTGCATCCACACATGGTAATTGGGAATACAATGGCCTGGACAATTTTGACTTTAGTGCTCAGTTGTATGCCTTTGCATTTCTGTGTCTTGTCCAGTTCTTTTACAGTTGCTGGCCTTATCCATACTGGTGCTTTGCACAGGCCTGGATGCGTTCTAGGGTTTCCTCGGGGTGTCCTTTACAGATGCCCTAACACGCAGCTGTGGCAGCATAATGGTGGCACCATGTATATTTCTTGAGTACAGTCTCCATTCTGGTCAATGTTTGATCCTAGATATGGGAATTCTTTAACTATTTCAATTTCCTCATGTCGAGATTGAATTTGTGTATTTCTCATGTGGTCATTATTCTTGTTTTCTTTATGTCCAGCATCAGACCTGCCTTTGCACTTTCATCTTTCATCTTTGACCTTTCTTATTTGTCTGTTCCAATTCCTGTGTTCTGCTAATAATATAGCGTCGTCCACATATCTTAGGTTGTTAATGCTCCTTCCTCCTATTTTCATTCCTCCTTTTTCTGATTCTAATTCTGCTTTTCTTATGATGTTTTCAGAATATGTTAAGCAAGTAGGATAGTAGGATGCAGTCTTGCCTGACCCCTATACCTATATGAAACCACTGTGTTTCTCCGAATTCTGTTCTGAAGGTGGCCCCATTTCCTTGGTACAGATTCCTCATCAGGACTTTCAGATGTAGTGGCACCCCCATGTCTTTGAGTATATTCCATAGCTTTCCATGATCTATACAATCAAATGCCTTGCTGTAGTCTATGAAACACCGTCATATGCTTCCAGTGTGGCCACTAGTGCCTTTTCTGAATCCTGCTGGAACCTCTGGAATTTCTCTCTCCATGTATGTACAACAAATGTACAAGGTCAATAATGGTCATAGAGGTAAGGCAAATGTCAAGTAGCTAGTGAAACCTGAAAATCTCTACTTCTTACCCATCAATTGTTAAATGGAGGGCATTAAAGATACTGCAGTTATTGAGAGTTAGTATTTCTACCACAGTAAGGCTGTATTTTATAGCATCTCATTGATGATTATGATGCACTCTGCCTTTAGCACCAAGCTAAGGGTCAAAGTACACACGACAAGAGGGATGCCAGGATAAGTAATCTAGAGTGCATCTACACAGCAGAAATAATGCAGGTCGACACCACTTTAATTGCCAGGGATCCATCTTACAGAATCCTGGGATTTGTTAGTTTTGTGAGTACTAGCACTTTTTTGGTCAGAAAAGGCTAAAGGCCTTGTAAAAATACAAATACTGGGATTCCATAGGATGGAGCTACAGCAGTTAAAGTGATATCAAACTGTATATTTCTACAATGTAGATGCACCTCTGGTCTCTTGAAAGTTTTGCAAATGACACCCATGCATTGAAATCTGGATCAGGACTGTAGGCAGATTAACCTGATAAATACTGCTGCTCTCCCTGCAAAGTTTCATCTCAAAGCTTTACCTCTCACCTTTAAAACTTTACCAGTTAACATGCACATAGAGCTCAGATAGAAGCCATTACAAGTAAAGTTATAAATAATATATAATAATTTTTTTTAATTTTTATCCCACTTTTTGCCAAGCAATCAAAGTGGTGTACAGCAGACTAAAATATATCCATATACAGTATACACAATACCCCCCCCTTAAAACAAGATTAAACAGTATTAAACTAAAACTAACATTTTAAAATCCAAACAATAATCACGGGCAGAATTTGATAAATAGAGAAGTCTTATTTGTGGCCGAGTATTTTATTCTGGGACGTTTTTCATTGTATTGTTTTATGTGAAGGAGTGGAATAAAGAAAATGCAACAATTTTAGTTTTTGAAAATTATTTAGTTCTTAATTAAAATTTAAAATAGTTTTTACAAACTAAATGTTACTTTCTACAAATAATTGGTAATATAGACCCCTTTTATTATACTCCTAAATGTTTGATTTGGGGTGGTATTTAGGGGCCTCTTGGCCATTTTGTGTTTTTAAAGTCTCGTTAAAAAAATCAACTAACAATAAACATGCCAGCAACATGCAATTAATATACTTTTCTTCATTCCAGTTCTTCACTCCTGTTGTACTCCATTCCCATTATTGTGCAACTAATAAATGATGTTAATGAGTTACCCCCCCCCTTTTTTTTTAAAAAGATGTAATGAGTGGCTATCTGCCTTTTAAAAATAACATTCCAAACTCTGCACATATGAATGGATGTGGAGAATTAAATGTGAGTAAGCTGCTATTTCACAGCAAAACAGCACCACAATGTGTGTTATTCTGGCATTCCACTCAGGCACTTCCCAGGTCTGCTAGAACAAATGTTTTGGATTGCTCTCTGCCATGTTGGCACTCTGATGTTGTATTCCTAAGTGCCTGTCAGCTGGGAAGTGAGATGGAAAGTACTACTGCCAGAACCAGATGAACACCGCTAATCCAGGCTAGGCCTAGCCATTATCCCCATTAACTGCACATTCAGAGCACTGATCAGTTATTCTTTCTGATACCTTTTCTGGAGCTCCTTGCATAAAAAACTGGTCCACCAATTCCCAGTTGTAAAACCTCTCTCCATCACTCACTCACCCTGTTTTGCTTAATTTTGGTTGATGGTTGAAGGACTAAACCTTTGGCTAGTGATGGGCAGCCTGTGGTCCTCCAGATGATGGTAGCACCTATCATCCCTCATCACTGGCTATGTTTTGTTAGTGCCGATGGAAACTTGGCCAGACCACAATGACCATAATCTTTGATTATTGGCATTGCTGTGTGGGGCTGGTGGGCTTTGTGATTAACCACTTTAGGGTCATAGGCTCTTTTCCCTTTCTTGATAGCAATTGCGGATCAGTATTTTCAATAAGTGTGCCACAAATCACTGCTTTGTGCTTTACTCCAGTTGTAGTCCCAAGAGCACTAAAGCTGTATCTGATTTGTTACATTTATACCCTGCCTTCTTCAAGATGGTATAGATGTCTTTTTGCCAGGGTGACCAGCTGTCATAAACACAAAGGAGGACAAGGAACCACAAACAGTAGGGCATTAAAGAAAAATGTAGGACATTACAAAATAAAAGCTAAAAGACTAATATCAAGATAAATCATGTTTCTTAGTCATGCTCAAAATAGAGGACATTTTGGAATTCTTCCTGGGCCAAAGGCTGGAATGTAGGGGATGGAAAAAGAGGACATCTGGTCACCCTTCTCTTTGCCCTCTTTATCTTCACTACAACCTTGGAAATCAAGTTGCGGGGAGGCACTGGTCAAAAATTAGTTACTGAGTAAACTGGCTCAATTGGGACTAGAACCTGGACCTCAAAAGTTCAAATCCCCAACTCTAACCACTGCACCGCATGGGCTCTTTATAATGTAGAACTTACCATTTCATGAAACAGCAGCGGGCAAACTTCAGTTTGAACTATTGCTCATGTATCATAGGGCAATTGCATGTTTCTAGTAAATGACCAAGTATACTCTTTGGTTTTAATTAGTGCAGGACAGACAATTGCAGACTAAATGATTATAATATGCAGAAGACAGAGAAGGGCCTTCAGCAGTGTGCAGTTGTTGGTTGGGGTGGGGGACAGTGGCATTCAGGCAGTAGTCCCTAGTACTGCAATTACAAATGCACAAGACTCTCTCTGTTATTATCTGTGAAACACTGGAGGGAAAGTAAGGCAGATGGGAGAGGGAGGCACAAGTATATAAACCTTATTCCAGGCCATCACTAAGTCCATGCAAATAGTCCTTTCCAAAATTCCCAAACTGTTCTTTTGTCCCACAAGTTAACTTCTTCATGTTCTCAGCATCTCAGCCGGCATTCTGAAAAAATGACAAGAAGGGTTGTTAAGTAAGGCTAGGGCTGTTGCTACACTGCAGATTAGTGTAGCTTTAACTAGCATGACTCCATGCTATGGAATCCTGGGATTTGTAGTCTGGTGGGCCACCAGGGCTCTCTGGCAGACCAGCCTGAAAACCTCACCAAGTTACAAATCCCAGAATTCCACAGGATGGAGCCTTGACCATTAAATTGGTGTTAAACTGCTTTATTTCTGCAGTGTAGCTACACTGAAGAATTAATGCAGTCAGACACTGCTTTAACTGCCATGGCTCCATCCTACAGAATCCTGGGATCTGAAGTTTGTTGTGGCACCAGAGCTCTCTGACAGCAAAGGCTAAATATCTCACAAAACTACAAGTCCCAGGATTTGATAGCATTAAGCCATGGCAGTTGAAGTGGTGTCAAACGGCATTAATTATGCAGTGTAGATGCAGCCTAGAAGTGGATAGACCTGCCAGTTCTGTTTTCTCCTGTATTTACATTTTTATGTTCTCTTTATGTCAATTTTTGATAAACTCTAGTTAAAAACAAGCCCATTGAAATTCTCCCCAATGTGCGCTGATTAACTTAAGTGGGCCCAACATGGAGATGATCATGTTTGGTAGATGCCATGTCATTGGAGAAGTCAATCCAACCTGAGTTTTATTCTAAAATTTAAAGGAGATATCCAAGGTCCTGAACCTGGTCACCAAAATAGTTTCAAGACCTTGGATAGCTCCTTCAAAGCCAGAGTGGTTTTACTGCTTGACTGACATGGGAGCTACCCGTTATAACTGCCTGCCTTGTAGCTGTGAAAGACATGCTGCCTATTAAAGGTGAGAAAAACCAATTTAGTATTACCACAAACATGGCTGAAAATGCAGGGATTCAAGGTCAGCCTTTGAAGGCCTGATATCCAAATCCCACCTCTGCCTAAATGAAGTGTGGGCAACCTCAACAGGTCCAAGGAACTATTTTTGCTGTCTTTCAGGTATTGATAGAGCTGTGTTGTTGTTGTTTGCCTTCAAGTTCCAATTTATGGCAACACTAAGGCCATATTAAAGGGTTTTCTTGGCAAGATTTATTCAGAGAGGGTTTGCTTTTGTCAGAGGCTGAGAGATGTGACTTCCCCCAAAGTCACCCAGTGGGCTTCTATGGCTGAGAGGGGATTCGAACCCTGATCTCCAAAGTCATAGTCTGAGTTCAACTAACCACTGTCTCTCATTGGTAGGGTACACCTGCCTATTTTTCAAAGTCCCAACTACCTGACACCCAGTAGTCTCAGCATGGGAAAGGTGTAAAAATACCAATATTAAGAACCTTCTGAAGTAATTGGATTTGTGAGCCACTTTGAGTCCCTTTGGGGAGAAAGGCGGCATATAAATGAAATGAAATAAATAAATAGGTTGTATTTGATTCTCTCTTGATTGTTTTAGGCTTGAAACAGCCCACCTTGGAAAAAAAAACCCAAAAAAACTTTACTGGAAGGCAAAATAGCCTTTGCATGTGCTCCCTGCAGGCTTTGGGGTAGGTGTCAGGACTCATGCTGAAGGTCCTGCAGGCTGCATGAAGTCCATTGGGTATACTTTGCCTACCTCTGAACAAATCTGCTAGTTTCAGTTTATTCCACAGTCTTTCTTTTAAAATGCCTCTAATAATGTTGAGTTTTGTAAAGTTCCTACCAAAAAGCAGATGGAACACAGTTCTTATCCATCCTTCAGTGAGACTTGAGATTTTTCCATGTGTTTGTGCGCACACACAGACACATGCCTGTCTGCTTTTTTGGGACAAAAAGATCTAGCACGTGGTCATCATTTCATATTTCAGTGGTGAAAATGATGAGGTAGAATCACTTAGGATGAGAGGCTACTGTTAGAACAGAATATGGAGAAACAGAATGGTTCCCAACTGGCAAAGAGGTCAGGCAAGGCTGCATTCTATCACCCTATTTGTTCAACTTGTTTGCAGAAAATATAATAAGAATAGCACGTTTAGACTCAGAAGAAGAAGGCAGAAGGAATATCAATAATCTGAAATATGCAGGTGACACCATACTACTAGCAGACTTGGAACAATTATTAAGAAAGGTTAAGGAAGAAAATGTAAAGGCAGGCTTATTGGTAGATATAAAGAAAACAAAAATAATTACCATGGAGGATCTGGTAATTCAACCTAGACAATGAGGAAATCAAAATAGTTAAAGATTGTTTATACCTTAGATCAAACACTGATCAGAATGGGGATTGCAGTCAAGAAATAGGAAGAAGACTAAGAATGGAAAGGACAGCCATGAAAGAACAAGACAAGATCCTAAAGAGTAAAGATATATAACTGAGCACTGCAGTTAGAATCTACCAAGCCATTTAATTCCCCATCACCATGTACAATTGCAAGAGCTGGACACTGGAGAAAGTGGATAAAAAGAAAATCAACTCATTTGAGATGTGATGCTGGAGAAGAGTTCTGAGGATACCATGGATGGCCAAAAATAGGCAAACAAATGGGTCCTTGAACAGATCAATCCTGACTGCTCCCTGGAAGCCAAGATGATCAAATTGAGGCTGTTGTACTTTGGCCACACCATGAGAAGATAAAAATCATTGGAAAAGACAATGATGCTGGGAAAGGTCAAAGGCAGTAGAAAGAAAGGAAGACCGCATGCTGGATGGCATGGGCCTGAATCTATAATACCTAAGTAGAGCGGTGGAGTTTAGAGGGGCTTGAAGATGTCTGAACAGGCTCACTTCAAGATGAAAGGCCTGCTGTTAGATACTTTCAAGAATAAATTCAGGGTTACATGTTTTGTATCTAATGAACAAAGATGTTCCCAATAACCAGAGATGTTTATGAGGAATTATGACATATGGGTTCAAAGGGGGGGCATCCTCCTCCCACCTAAATGTAGCATCAACACCATTCACACCCTGTCATTCCCCAAATGCTGCAGTTCAACATTCATTATTCATTGAGGTCATGCGATTATTACTTTTCCTCTTCTGGTGACTTTCACTGTTAATGTTCCATCTTGGGTCATGGCCACGTTTACCCTTGGAATGAGACAAAATCTACAGCTGTGCAAAGTGCTCCATGTTGTATCTTGTTATATCTTCAGACCAATTCAACTGTCAAGAAAGGGCACTGCCAGGACAGTGCCAGTCCAGAAATGCATAAAGGAAATTGAATATTTGAAAAACTTTTTGTCCATAACATTGACCATAACTAGGCAAGTAGTTCAACGTGCCTCTTCCCTGGCATATTGCTGTTCCTTCAGCTCTCTTGTATAAATTTCACATTCATTTCAGTGCAATGAGGAAACTGTATTTTTCAGTAAACCTTGAGAGCTAGCATTGTGTATTGGTTTGAGCGTTGGACTACAACTCTGAAGATCAGAGTTAGAATCCCTGTTTAAGCATAAAAACCCACTGGATGACCTTGGACAAGTCACAGCCTCAGAGGATGGCAATGGCACCCCCCCTCCTGAAGAAACCTGTCAATAAAACCCTATGATAGGTTTGCCTTAGGGTCACCATAAGTTAAAAATAACATGGAAGCACGTAACAACACTAAAGGAAACAATAGCCAGAGTTACACTAGTCAGAAACTGATTTGTAGTGCACTTTTTTGTATGATAGTGGCTCAGTGGTTAAGATGCTGGCTCTGATGATTGCAACATCAGCAGGCCGGCAGTTTGCAGCCCAAGTGCTGTATGGAGTGAGCTCCTGTCACTATTCCCAGCTTCTGCAAACCTAGCAGTTCGAAAGCATGTAAAAGTGCAAGTAGATAAATAGGTACCACTTTGATGGGAAGGTAACAGCGTTTTGTGCAGCCATGCTGGCCACATGATCTCAGAGTTGTCTTTGACAATGCTGCCCCTTGGTATAGTAATGGAGGTGAGCACCACCCCCTACAGTTGGACACGACTGGACAATCTTGTCAAATAGGAATACCTTTACCCGTTTAAGTCCCCACTATACATAATTGAGCTTGGTTCCTAGTAGGTGTATCTGCAGCATAAGTAACCACGCTTTTTCCTAAGGTACTAGGAAAACTGTAGCTCAAAGATGGGAAAATAGGATGAGGTTGGGAAGCTTGTTTTTTGAACTACAACTTCAGAAATCCCCATCCAGAATGGCCACTGACCGTGCTGGAGGCAGGATTCTGAGAACTTTAGGCCAAAAAAGGAATTTTCCAGTCTTTGCCCATTTCCTTTTTACAGAACTTCAGCTTGCAGAGGACTCCTACAGTACAGTCTTAAGTGTGAAATCTTGTGATATAATGCTTTGTTTTGCCAGATTTTTCTGGTCGCTGTCAGCTATGCATGTACATGTTCCACTCTTTTTGGGAGCTTTTATTGAATCTGTACAAGGCCTCTTCCAAACTTTAAAAATAAAAATAAAGCTAGGGCATAGTTTGTTGATGTGGTCTATGGTCTGAAAAGCAAATTTTCTCCTCTGCACTCCCCCCCCTAGATTTATAATGCAAGAATGCCATTTCACTGATGTACTTTAGCACTATCGCACACACACCATAAAGAGAGAAAGCAGGAGGAGAAAATTATGGTTTCGTGTACCAATATGTCTTGTAATTAAAGAGAAACTCACTTAAGAGTGGGAATAAAATGTGGTAGCTGGTGCCAGGAATTGCCAGAAAATAGCCTGGGACAAAAGAAACATCATTTGCATACTTGCAAATGAATCCAATATCTATAGCAATGAACACCTGGACCTTCAGCAACTTTCTATCACATTTGTCCTGTCTGGAGGCGCCAACAGTTGTAGTCCTCTCCCCACAAAAGAAGGGACTTTTCCAAGCTCTGGAAATGTGTGTCTTTTAACAAAGAAACCTGAGCTGAGCACTCACTGCTGGCTGTAATTCCCAGGATTCTTGGGAAGAAGCCCATGCTTGTCAAATTGGGTGGTTTTTTTTTTAAGTGGATAGAAATATTGTAGAGTTCATTTGCAGTAATATTGCATAATCTGCTTCTCACTTAGGGAATAGTGAATATAACTTAGCTTTTGTCTAAAGGAAGTTTCTGTATTTGATATCTTAATTAACTTGGAAGCCTTCATAAAAAGTAATAATTAGTAACTTGGACCTCCCTCCCCGAAAAAGCAGCCTCTTCTGTAGGGAATGCAGTCATCAACAGTATTATTATGCACATTTTAATTTACATCGCTTGTTATGTTCCTAGCAGTTATGACCATCTGCACCAGCATAGCTATATTCCTTCATCATTTGCCAGACTTTGCATTATGTAACGACCTGTATTATCCTTGGTGTGTGTGGAATTGCTTCATTGTATGTAATATCTCCATTGGACTTGTGCCTTTAGTGGCAGCCTTAACTGACCTTTAACACTGGTCGCTGGCAATAGGCCTCAATTGGGCCAGCTTTCCTTTGCCAAATGTTGATGCTTTAACATCCAGAAATGAAATAGGCTGTTTGTCTCACTCATTCTTCATAAATATCCATTGGGGCCTGAAGGTTAGATTCATCAAAGGAAAAGAAAATGAGTTTTGAAGGTTAGGATCAAAATCAAATTCTTCGATAAGTAATCTAGATGAATGCAAGATGAATTTCTAATGAAAGACAAGGAATACTTAAATACAGAGCAAAACGTTTTTGAAAGCTGTGATGAATGCATTATCACAGCTTTATCCTCTCAGAAAGGGATATTTGTAGAATTCACCACCCTCCCTTACCAAGGTTAAAAACAGAAATAGTGTTAAGGATATTTATACAAGCATTTGAAGTTGTAAACAAACGCCACAGTCCTGGCTGCATCAGAGAACAAAACCAGATGGAACACATTTATATCTGTAGGGATTTAATGACATATGGCTACTGCATGCTTTACATTCTCAAAAATCTGGAAAACACACACAAAAAGCTGCATGCCTTGCACATATTCGCCAAAGAGGATGAAATATCCTGCATTTTGGTAAAGCCATTTAGGCTGCAGCTAGCTATGCTTGTGCATCAGTGTACTCCCACAGGTGTAAAGGAAACTACTCCATAGAATAGTAAATGTAGATTGATGCTTTATAGTCCCAGCACAATCCCATGCATCAAGGGTAGCTGGTAGATATGCTGCAGGGGCAGCAAATGCACTCCTGATTTTACTACCACTTTTCCTGCAGCTGCTCTGAGTTGAATGGGAACTCTGCCAGGGCTGAAACTCTGATCTAGGACTGGAAGAGCTCCCTCCAACCTCAGAACAGTTGCAGGAAGGCTGGTAGTAAAATCAATTGTGGGTGCTGTTCTATACATGTCTAACCTGGGATTAATGCCAACTGAGCCAAGCAAGGTTTACCTCTAAGTTAACTGCCAGAGTCTCTTCCTGCATTTTAGTTTTCCCTATCTCTGTAGCTGCAGATGATAGCCCTGTTGGCCAAAGAATGTACAGTCAACGTGTGAAGCAGGTAATGTAGTGAGATGGTTTTCATTAGGATGCATGATCTCATGCTAAGACAAAACAAAACAAACAACAATAACCTGTAATCTTATGGAAGGGACAATTCTGTGTGCATGAAGACCATCAAAAATCTCTTGGAACATTACAATATTTGCAATACCTATTTGCATGGCCATCCCTTAGCCACTTTGAACATACTTTTTAGTGGAAAAATGGGACTTAATTCAATAAAGCAAGCAAGGAAGTGCGTCAGTCTAAGCACACTTAATAATTCTTATTTGCAAGGAAAATATTTAGGTAAAGGAAATGTGTTTCTGAAAACAGATGGTACAGAAGTAAATAAACAATGCACTAATTAAAGTTAAATCCTGTAGACCGTGCAAAGGCAAAATCAATTGAAGGCAGTGCTGCTTAGCCTGTCTGATGTCAGACTGGTAAACTTTTCTTTTCCTAATGTGCCAGGGATTGATACTACAACAGACAAACAAACAAACAGTCCCCATTGGCTATATCTGTTTCTTTATATCTTGGCAGTTTGCCATGGATCAACAAATGATGGCTCACAGACTGGCACTGGTCCATAGTCCACCCCTTTGAATAGCACAGATCTAAAGTACTGATTTTAAAACTAGGATCTCAGAAGTCTTAGGATCCTTTGAAAGTTTATCAGTGGCTCACCAATGAGAAGATCTCAAAACTACAACAGCAGGAATGGCAGTTTTGTGGCCCCAGCTGTATTTAATCCCCCTAGTAATGTGCAGATGACCTTTTCTTTTGCTTCTGGTCATTTCTCTACCAGTGTGGTGATGCAAGTTGGTGCTTCTTCTCATATGTAGCTAAGGCACAGTACAGACCACCCAAAAAGACCAGCCTGCTGGCTCCTCTTGTTGCTCTGCAGGAGCGCCGCAGCAAACAAATTGCGCGCGCTGCTGCGGAGCAAAAAAGGAGCACCCGCAAGCAGCTCCTTTTTGCAGCATGGTGACATCGCAGTTGTGCCACCCTGTTTGGAAGTGGTGCAGCTATGATGTCACTGTTACGCGCACCATCTGGAAGTCTAGAAGTCAAGAAAAGGTGGGTGTAAATGGGATGAATGAATGAAAGAATGCATGCATGATTGGAAAATGATTAACCAAAAAGATTAGGGACTTGTATAAATATATTAGGGAATTCACTAGCTGGACTTCAGAGGCATGATCTATGGAATGAAACTGAAACTGATTCAAAGAGATTCAATTAACAGCAGTGCTTGCTAAAATCAAGGCCAAGTAATGCAGCCTTAATGAAGATGTATAGGCAACTGAAATACGGTGGAAACGTGGGAAACACCTGTCCTAATATATATTGGCAAACATATCTTTTGTTGTTGTTGCAAAAACTGATGAAAAACAAAGGAGATGAGAAAGACAAGGGAGGTAATGTCCTACAATGAAGAACCCATGCTCTGCTGCCAGTTAAGTGTGGAAATGTTTTCTGAGGTCAGAGGGTTGTGTTTCTATATTCTCCCAATTGAATCTGCCCTATGACTCTCTGTCGAAGTGAGCTTGAATAACTAGGATAGGGGACTGAACTGAAAAGGGTTTAATGCGAGGACTAGTACTGAATACAAGAATTAAGGGTACCTAGGCCCATGGATTTGATTGAATATAAGAATTGCTAGCTCTGTGGTGAGTCATGGTCACAGTTAATAGTCAGTAATCAAGAGTTATTTACCAATTTATTCACAAAAGCCATGAATTCTTTTTCCATGTGTTGAAGGTGAAATTACTATCCAAATATCTCTTTGAAGCTTGACCAGAACTTGTGAAAAGTTACTTTTTCAGACTTCAGTTCCACAAATCTCCAAGCCAGCATAGCAACTGGTAATCCCCCAAATAACTTTTCCAAGCTCTGATCTTGGCAACTCTTTCTTAAATGTAGGCCAGATTGCTGGCTGTTAATTTTATACCATAACGGTTAATGGGAATAATTGAAAATGAAAACTGCTCCTATTTGCATTGCCCCATCCTGGTTTCCCTTAATTGGATGGCACAGAGATTACACAGCATGTCTCTTTAATCATGCAGTGAATTGATAGAAATTTGAGAAATGGCTTTTATGTAGACAGAGAGACTGAATATGACATTACATATGTGATATTTGGGGTGTTTGCTCCCCTTTCCCCTTTCCTTAGATTTTTGTTCTGCCTCCCCTCATATATTTTCTTTGTTCCGCAACTACTTTTGCTCTGGGGCTGTCAGAAGGAGAACAACAGATAGCTTGATTAGATAGGCCAACCATGTACGACGCCAACAGCTGCCTTGGTGACTTGCCAGGAATCCAACAGCTCTGCTTGCATAGGAATTTGCATAATTTTATAAACACAAAAATTAAATCTGGATGCAAACATACGGATATAAAACACCATTTGTCTTGCTAAAAACAATAGGTGGGATAAACAACCCCGTCTTTTGATTGTGAGAGTTACAGACAACTACTTCAGAAAATCAGTCCAATCTGCAACAACCGCGAGAATCATTCTCCTTATCTTCCATTCCTTAGAGAAGTTTCACATTAAAGTATAGCTTGATGTGAAGTGCTTCACTAAACACATAGAATTGTTAAGCTGTGTTGAAATCTACTAAAATATAATACCAAGTTTACTTGCTCTGGAATATAAAGAGGACTGAGCGTAGATCCACAAACTGGTGCATTAATTTAATGATTCAATTTCTAGCAAACCAGAAATAGATTGAGAATTCATATTTTGTGACTAAATTCTAGAATTATGACATGCGGAGAGGGATGATCAAGGACTAACATAGGGTCTTGGGGGTACATTGGTAATTTCCTGTGATCTAACAATGAAAACTTTGTTGTTCTTAACCGCTGTCAAATCAGCTTTGACTTATAAATGAGAGATCCCCAAGCTACTCTGTCATCAACAGCCCTGCTCAGGGCTTGCAGACTCAGGGCTATGGCTTCCTTGATTGAGCCTGGTCCATCTGGAATATGGTCTTCTTCTTTTCCTGCTGTCATCTACCTTACCAATCGTTATTGTCTTTTCTAGCGAGTTATGGTTTCTCGTGCTGTAGCCAAAGTATGACCGTCTCAGTTTAGTCATCTTGGCTTCTAGGAAAGAGTTCAGGCTTGATTTGCTCTAGGACCCATTTATTTGGCTTTTTTAGTAGTCCATCGTATCCATAGGACGCGTCTCTAGCAGCACATCTCAAATGAGCTGATTTTCTTCCTATCAGTTTTATTTCTATCAACTTTCACAACTATACATAGAAATAGGAAATGCAGTGGTATGGACCATCCTAACTTTGAGTCTAATCCTGCCTTACATATGATATGTTCACCATAAAAGTTAAACAGATATTGTGAAAAAATGCAATGAAAGCTAACAATATCTATTACATCTTTATCCCAGGCTCTCTTCAAGGAGCTCCTGGACAGTGGAGTAGTGAACTCACAATTTTGTGGGGTCAGAGCAATATTAAATATTTTTATTTAGTAGGGTCAGTTATATGCCTTTGAGCTCCCTTGTCCCCTCTTAGCTTAATTACAGTCTTCACAGTAGTATGGGGTGTGTATGTAAGCGTGTGTTTCCCTGAAAACAATATATTATTATTGTGAACTATCCCTGTTCTAATGCAAAATATTTTGGGTTGACTTGATTTTGAATTGGCAATTGAGATTCATTAGCTTTACAATAGCTCAGCTTGTGGTAGAAATGGAAACCTGCAGTCTATCCACACTGCAGAAATAGAGGTTTCACACCAATTTAATTGTTATTGCTCTATGTTATGGAACCCTGGAATTTATAGTTTTGTAAGATCCGTCAGAGAACTGGGGTGCCTCACCAAACTACAAATGCCGTGATTCTGTAGGATTGAATCATGGCAGTTAAAGTGGTGTCAAACTGTTTTATTTCTGCAGTGTGGATAATGCCCCTAAAGTCAGTGATTAGCACCAACTAGTGTAGACCTATTGAGCCAATGGGAACATGGTAAGTCATCACTTATATTATGTTCCATTGATTACCCAGGACTACTCCAGTTGTGATTAACAATTGGATTTAGGCCCAAAATGGCTAGAAATAATTTGTTGATATGTGTCATCATTGTTGCCTGAATTTGGTTGCCTTTAACAGAGGTGTCATTATGGCTGTTGTCAAGATGAGTATTTACTTGAATGCCAAAATTTACCACTACACCAGGGAGTGTAGGCATTGTTCTATTTTTACCTTTAAGATACCTGTAGGATGAAATTAAGCTGGAGCATAATGCATATTGAAGGCCAAGGCTTCTTTTAGAATTTAGTGTCCTTGAGGAAGATGTTTTCATTGCTCTCTAACCAAACTGTACCCTCTTCTTCCTCACCACTGGCCATCTTTCTCCATGTCCAATCAGCATGGCAGATCTTACAAAGAGACAATAGAGCTGGCTTTTCTTTTCCTCATATAAGTTGGCAGTGCATCCCCAATGGGTTCCTCAGATGCACAAACCTCAGTAGGTTTCCAGCAAGGCTGAACTGTCAGATCCTTCCTACCCAAGGACATCTAAACACCAGGATTTGAAGAACCCAGGTCTGCGGTGTTAACACTGGTTGCCACCATAGAACTTTGTTAGAAAAAAACTAAGTTACAAAGCTTTTCTTTCCCAATGTGCCTCCATCAATTTTTTGACAAATCAACAACAACAACAAAAATCTTCTCACAAATTAAGAGAGATGAGTTGGTATTCATTCCTTTTTTAAAAATATTATTATAGGTTACTTCCTTCAGAGTTTCCAGACCTTGAATTATCATTGCAATATAGATTTTCAGAAAAGCACAATTTGAGCAGGAACATATAGCTAATAAACCATAACAGAGTGGTTGATACAATCTCAAATATAGGTATATACCTAAAAGAATTTCTTCCTTTTCTTCTCACAGTCTCCCAGCAAGGTGAAAACCAAAGGCGACTCTACAGAGAATTACTGAAAAACTATAATCGCCTGGAACGGCCTGTCGTGAATGACTCACAACCTCTTGTAGTGGAGCTTCAACTATCATTACTACAGATAATTGATGTGGTAAGTAGGTTATAACATGGCTTCCTTTTCCTGAGTGGAGTTTCAGTAAAACAAGTTTTACTTTGGTATAGAATAGCAAAATAATATTGGTATACAGCATTTGTAAGTCCATGTGAACAAATCTTTCTTCTGTCCCAGTCTCTCTCTTGCCTAATTAAAAACAAATCAGTTACCTCATAATACCTTTTAACCATCTTACTGTATTATTACAAGGGTACTTAAAGAATGGCAGAATCATGGCTTTTTCCCAGTTTTCCCAGGCTTGTTTATGTCTGGAGCAGAATTTTAATAATATTAAGTTGAATTGTTGACAGGCAAAAGTCTCCATATCACAATACGGAGATACTGCACAGTTATTTCTTCTTGTAAAAGTAGTCCCGTGTAGCCAGATTTATCTATGGTGTCAGATTGTGATTTATCCCTTACTAATGGTACTGCTGACTAGGGTTCATGGGATCTGTAGTCCCACCATAACAGGAGAACCACAACTTTCACTTCCATTTTAGAGGAACTCAAAATGATAATGCATCACAGTAACAAGAAATGTACAAACAGTGTTTCCCTCAATGAGTTAATAGTGCACCATAATAATGAAAATGTGTAGCACACATAGAAGAGAACATGTTGAAAAAAAATCCTGATGTAGCTGATTCTACATCTCATTTTGTGTGGGTGATTTCACTATAAAGCTGAACCATTAGAGAATTATGTGTGGATACTATTGACTGTCAGAAATGATCTTGTTAATTTGTCCCTAATGATGGTGAATATGGGCTCTGCTGAGAGTGGGCGGCAGTACTTCTGCTTTATTGAACCCAAAATAAAAGGGGGTAAGGCAGTGTGAATTGACTTTGGTTGGTGAGAAAATCAGTGATGAGCAGTTTCATTGAATTAGTTGAGCAGACATATACAGGACTGGATGTCTGGAAATTAATACAGTTTTGTTCCTGAATTAATTAAGCCTCTAGGTTCTTCAAGCTTCTGGTTGTATAATTAGGAATGTGCCAGAATATAGAGGGACAGAGAGGCCTCTTATTTAGTTACGATATTTATACCCCACCTTTCAGCCCTAAAGTCTCTCAGAGCGGCTTACAATTATTATTATTTTTAATTAGACAGTTCCCTGCCCTCAGGCTTACAATCTAAAAGGACACAACATAAAAGGAGAAGGGAATGATGGTAGGGAAGAGGATCAGGTCCAGCAGTTCTTCTCTCCCTCTGAGGCTGGACCAAGGCAGATGGACTGGAGAGAGGGCTCAGTTTCTTAATCTAGGCCAGGCTCGATGGAGCTGGGCCTGCATCTCTCCCTCCATGGCCAGATGGCACCAGATGAACTGGAGGGAGGGCTCTGCTTCTTAGATGGCACTTGGAAGGCAGAGGTCCAAGTAGCAATAGAACCAGCAGCTTTTTCTTCCCCCTGGCCCCAGATAGTCACTGTGGTCCTTCCATTCTCTCTGCTGGGGTCTTTTGCAGCAGAGCCCTGTCAGATCCTGGTTTTATAGCCCTAGCAGGCAAAGTAGCTGTGAGTGATGGCAAACACCATGCCTACTGAGTCAGGGCCTTAGACCTGAAGTGAGAGGAATTCATTTGGAAGGCAGTACCAGTAGAAGTAGCAGCTTCTTCCTCCCCCTGGACTCTTTCAAACTATTCGCCTCCTGAAACTAAATAGGGTCCTTTTTGCTTCTCCATCTCCATTAATTTAATTAGTGTTTGTGGATTTTTGTGTGCATGTCTGGTTGGCAAAGAAACTCCTTTTCAAGCCTCAGTGGAATGGAGGCTGCAGAGAGGCATCTAGCTCCACATTCACACCATAAATAAGGTACTCAGGACTCAGGGGTACCTAGAAACCTAGAGACCTCTCAACAGCTTCTTTGTACCCCCATGACAAGAAGAAAGTGGTGGTATTGGTTGCAATCAGAAAAGAGAGGAACAGAGATGTGGGCCAGCTAAAGGGAACATGGGGGTGATGGTAGTCACCAGTATCTTCCTTCTCTCCACTGGTCAAGGTGGTGGCTATCCACTGCAACAGCAGGATTTACTCCTATTGCTAACTACAGTGGTTGGAGGAAGCCCCAGGCCTGGCAAAGCCTGGCAGCAGACTCTGCCTAGGATTGAGCCAGACAGACTGCATGGCACCCAATGCACTCTCATATGCAACCTTGCTCCACCAGTGAGGGAAAGCAGTAAATGCAGCAGGCAGGAAGGCAAGGTCCCAACTTGGAGAAGTGGGTAGGTGGGTCTCTCAATTGCTTCTTTCATTGGTCCGTTTGATCTAATCACCTGCCAACACCAAACACTGGGGAGGTGGCACAGAGGAGGTACTGAAAATACTAAAGGCGTTTTGGGCTTTTTCAATCACATTTTGGAGTGTTCATGAGAACTACAAAGCAGTCCCCATAAACTGGAGGCAGGAGGAGGTTCACTGCTAGTGCAGGTCTATCCAGTCACTAGAAGCAGTTGTACCAAACACATACACAGCAAATGAGCTATATGGAACTCAAAGAATGTCTAGATAGACATTGTGCTTTCCTAAATAGATATTTCAATGTTCAACTGCCAATGTCCAACCAACAGTGCAGGAATTCAACTGTCCAATGAAAAGACATGTGCTAGTTCTCACATCTATTTTGTTTTTACTATGGATCGCAGCAATTTCAATGGTAAAATTAAGCCCACCTCACATATTTTGTTAAGTTTATACCCTGCTTTAAAGGGTGCATCTACACTGTAGAAATGATACAATTTGACACCACTTTAACTGAGGCAGCAGCACTCTTTGACAGAGAATGCTTTTAGCTTGTCAAACTACAAATCCCAGGATTCCATAGGATGGAACTACATGATTTAAACTGGTGTCCAACTGCATTATTTCTACAGTATAGATTCACGCTCAGTCAAAAAAGTTCCTCCGGACAGGTAAGGTACTAATTTCCCATGAACTCTGGAACCTTGAAAATATCATGTTCAGAAAGTACTAGCAGTCCATGGTCCAGGCAAGTATGTGCGTGTCACTCACCCCATCACTGTGGAATGAGGTCACCCACTTGCTTAGGAAGTGAACAAAAAACCCCCAAACAAACCTTGAACACACATATTCACAGTAGAAGAATGAAGAGAGACAAATCCCATGCGATGGTCCAAAACCTTTTACAGTATTTCTTAAAAAGCCCAATGCATTTCAGCCTTATCACCAATCAGCCTTCCTCAGGGGCTATTATCAGAGCGTTCTGGAGTTGTAGTCCATTCTCTAAATCAAAGTGGACCTTCTGAGCTGGATATTCAGGGGTGTCTTAAGGATGCTGGGAGCTTCCGTTCTCTTTTCTGCCACCTCTATCCTGTATTAGACCCGTACAGGAGCTCATCAATAGTAGTATGCTCTTGTTGAAAGAATGTGATCTAATTACAGTACTTGATCTGAGCTGTGAGTTGTATGTGCTTGAATTCTGTCTCTTAACCAGGCTGTTGTCTAATTGTAACTGAGGACCAGGAGGCTTTGATTAGCACCACATGATTAGGTGTTTCCCAGAATGTTAACACATGGGTTTTGTCACTTTGGAATACTAAAGGCGACCCTGAAATGCACAGATGTCCCTGATGCTTCACAGGCAATTTGTTGATTAATTATGAAGCTTTATAACAATTTTACACGGTAGCATCGTGTATATTGAAAGAAATTATGAGCCATGTGTTCTTATAAATGATTCATCAGATGCTGTTCTCAGAGTTTTCTGCAAAGCTATAATTATGACTGTTGTGCACCGCTACTTGCCTTGCAAATGCATGGGCAGTTTAGCTGGCCGGCTGGAAATCCACTGATGGTTGCATGAGGCTAATCAGTAGTGTTATAAACACGTTTGCAATGGTGCAGGGTTATGAAATGGCAGCTTTGTTTACCTCAGTCTTTCACACCACAGATGCCCTGGTATTAAGGCGTTATACACTCAGGGCCTTGGCTTTTTGGATTGAGCTTATACTACTTGTGTATTGAAAACGTATACTACATGTGCTTTGTAAATAAACTACTTGTATATTGGAGTTGTCCATCAATTTCTAGTGAGGCCAGAACCTTCCACATACCTAGGCTGGAGACTTTTGCCACCAGGTACGCTCCATAGAGGGATGCTTCAGTCCATCTGAGGTATCTTATGTCTTCCATGTCAGTGAGACAGTGAATCTGCTCTGGGCTTTAGTAGGAATTTGAAAGGAAACATCAAAGGTGCTGGATTTATCTTGGGGATAGTTCAATACCTTGAGTAGCTCATTTTTAACATTTTGAGTAAGACCCAGAGCAGATTCACCACACCACTGGCTTCCACTTAGGTCAGTGCTTAAATGTCCTGGATGCCATTGAAAAAGTTGGAGAATCACACTTCAGATACCATGCAATCTCCCTGCCCTCACAGAAAGAAGGGGAATGAGGCATCACAAACATAAATTGTTTTTAGATTTTTGTGGGTTTTTCGGGCTATGTGGCCATGTTTTAGAAGAGTTTACAGTGGTGCCTCGGGTTACGAAAGTAATTCGTTCCGCGGCCGCTTTCGTAACCCGAAAAGCCTTCGTAAGCCGAAATGCCATAGGCGCTAATGGGGAAAAGCCGCGATTCCGTGCGAAAAAGCCGAAAAAAGCACCAAAAGTTTTTTCGTAACCCGAAAAAACATTCGTAACCCGAAACAATAATTCCCTATGGGATTTTTTCGTATCCCGAAAATTTCGTAACCTGGGTATTTCGTATCCCGAGGTACCACTGTATCCCTGATGTTTCGCAACTGTGAAGATGCCAGTCACAGATGCTGGCGAAACATCAGGAATAAAGTCATCTAGAACATGGCCACATAGCATGAAAAACCCACAAAAAACTATGGATGCCAGCCGTGAAAGCCTCCGACTTCACATAAATCATTTTTCTTCTTTTTGTGACAAATATTGATATATAGCTAAGATATGATTCATTTTCTCAATACAAAAAGTAAAATTTAAACCCTGGTTTATTTGGATTAACCTGTCTAGTAACCTTGGCAAATTTGTTTCCTTGGTGTGTGAGAAATTATTGTTATTTTTGACTTGGAAGTGTCCTGAAGATAGCAAAGAAAATCCTTTGAAATATATTTGTAAAATACATCAGATGTGGGGAACACAATGAAACTTTAGAAACACTCAATTGCTGTATTGAGTATCATGGAAAATGCTCTCAAATCTCAGCTAAAGCTCACACAGCTACAACTTTGAGAGAATCCTAAGAGAAAAGTACTTTATATACAATATTTCAGAAATCATTATCCCCTGCTGACCCCAGTTAGATTTCTGATCTAATCTGAGTTGTTTCCATACTAGGGCTGTGGAGTGAGACATTTCTCTGGAAATCAGCCAGCATTGGGATTCAAATGTTGGTTCCACACTATGAAACAAAGGTTTAATACAATGACACATTACTTGCCAGTTGCAAAAATCCAGCTATAATACTTACTCTGGTGATGTAAATCTTCTCTTATGCCCTTTTTGGATACAAGCAGTACACACACAGAGACACACAAAAGGAAAGGAAATGAAACATAATGAAGTGAAACAAAAATATGCTGGTCTTTTTTAATGGAGTGTCTAGACATTATGAAACACCCATTCTTGTCACACAAGAGGGGGAAAATGTGAATATTATTTACATCCCTAGAACGTAAATGGAAAGCAAACCTTATAAAACAATTGATTAATTGCTAAATTGTTAAATTTTAAATGCTCATTTCAAATTAGTAAAAATGTTCAATCTTCTCTCAAATTAATGTAATTAAGTAAAGTAACATGGAAACCAAGAATGTACCGTACATGAAGAAGATGGAGTGTAACTTAACACTGATGGAATTACACAAATATTGTGCAACTCTCCACCCCATTAGTGAATTGCTAAATGTATATGCACATCTGGATGCACAATGTGCAGTTCACATCAGTGTGCACACATATGTGCATCAATGTGCAGTGTGCCATTCTTTACAATGATGCCATATGTGTAATTCCACTTGTGCAGCCTTCAGCTACATAAACATGGCTATTCTGCATCAAGCAAAAATGTCCATTTTTTTCTATAGAGGAATTTATGTATTTATAAGACAGCAACAGCACACCAGCTCAGATGTTAACCATTACTCCAAAACCATTCATGTCATTTTTTTAGTTTGGGATGGTTCTGCACACACACACACACACACACACACACACACACACACAATAAAATAATGACTGCACCCACACTGCAAAAATAATTCAGTTTCACACTACTTTAACTCCCATGTAATTCTGGGATTTGCAGTTTATTGTGGTATCAGTGCTCTCTGACAGAGAAAGCCGAATGTTTCACAAAACTACAGTTCCCCAAATTTTATCTTATTGAGCCATGGCAGTTAAAGTGGTGTGAAACTGGATTATTTCTGCAGTGCAGATGCAGCCAATGTCTTCTGCATAAAAAGAGTATTTTGCACATATGAAATTTTTGCAAAAGATGATAATCCCGAACTGTGAAAAATATTAAGAAATGCAAGAGAGAAAGAAAGAGAGAGAAAGAGAGAGAGAGAGAAAGGTAACCTTGTCCACCAAGGAGACAATTTTTGAAAAGTTTCATTCTTGCAAAGGCTTATTATATCCTTAGTTTCACCTAACATTTTAACATCAATGTATTAAAAGCTGATTATGTAAAAGCAGGTATTCCACGTGTATAATTACAGCACTTTAGAAATAAAGTTTAATAATAATAATAATAATAATAATAATAATAATAATAATAATAATCTGTACTAGTGACAGGTTTTCAAGGTGCTGATTCCCACCCTGTATGCTATCCTTCTGATGGTTAGACATGCACCTCCTAACACTTTTCTGTTTTTTCATGTCCACTGAAGACATTCTTTTAAACAAGCATTTCCTTGTAA
The DNA here is from genome assembly GCF_019175285.1 of Sceloporus undulatus. Classification (NCBI taxonomy): domain Eukaryota; kingdom Metazoa; phylum Chordata; class Lepidosauria; order Squamata; family Phrynosomatidae; genus Sceloporus; species Sceloporus undulatus. The sequence goes on from NC_056523.1 coordinate 213,587,342, forward strand.
AATGCTTCTAAAATGCTTTCACTTCTAAAAATTAACTTATTTTATTTTATTTTACTGTAACTCTTTTCATTTGTTTTGACTCAAATATTCAAAATTTCAAATAGAGCCCAGAGCACCTGGTATTCGTTGGCAGCTTATAAATGAAATAAATGAATAAATTGGAAGAGCAAACAGGTTAGTCCCTCCCCTGAAAATAAAATGGATGGTATGAGATGCTACTTTGTGCTGAGGGTTGTGTGCAATGATGAGTAATTCTTTGTCAACTGCTTTTAGCATTTTCAGATCATTTTTCCAGACTCTTGTCACTAAGATGAAATTCCTTTCTGGGGGTAGCCCTACCATTTAAGTAGAGGAAGCACAGCTTTCAGCCAGTAGGTTTGGATTGTCATGAAAGGACCACACAGATGTTAATTATTCATTTGTTGTTGTTGTTGAATTATTACTGCCAGAGACAGAAAAAGGTGCTTGCGGGATTTTTTGTCTAATGTACTAAAAGAACATGCTTATACAGTATTAGGATACTGTGAACATTGTTGTGAGCAGATGGGGGCTCCATTGGCTGTCGTGTCTCAGGCAGCAAAATGTTTTGGGCTGTGCTTGTTCTTTTCTTCATTAGGTTGGAGAAGGTTCTGCAGATACACAAATGTTCACGAAGAAGGCAACTTAGGGAATTACCTTTAGTCTTACTACTTCATGATTGCATCATAAATTAGTTATGGATGGGTTCTAGCTTGCTCAGATCCTTTAGGCTTTGCTTGAGAAACAGATTCTCAGCTTGGTCAAAAATCGTTCCCAGTGGGAGAGGAGAGGATTTAGAATAACACAGTCAGTCAGCCTGCCACAATTTAGAGTCATCATTAATTCAAAAAGAGAATTCATCCCATTTTGCTCAGCTCAACATTTAAAAAGGTCAGAACATTTGAATCCACTTTCTAGCACAAAGAACAGTGTGTGAATGCCTTGTAGAGTTTTCCTTACTTTACTTTTATAGTTCTTCTGGAATCCAAGTCAGCTATTATTTTCAAATTGATCATAAACTTTGGTTTCTAGTTGGTTACAGGCCATCAAACCTGACTAGGTGATGGCTTTGGGCAAGTCACACTCTCTCAGCCTCAGGGGAAGGCAATGGCAAACCCCTTCTGAAAAAACATGCCAAGAAAATCCTGTGATAGGTTCGCCTTAGGGTCGCCATTGGTCAGAAATGACTTAAAGGCACAACAACAACAGTAGTGGAAAGATTACAGCTTTAATTTTAGATTCTTTTAAAGGAAGTTAAAAGGGGCAATTACCCCAGGTATAATATATGGGGAGGGCAACAACACTGACAAAGGCTGCTGCCACATTGCAGAATTAATGCAGTTTGACACTGCTTTATTCTGGCTCCATCCTAAGGAATCATGAATTTTGTAGTTTGTTCTGGCACCAGACGTCTCTGATAGAGAATGCTAAATATATAATAAAACTACAAATCCCAGAATTCCATAGCATTGAGCCATTACAGTTAAAGTGCCATCAAACTTCGTTAATTCTGCAGTGCAGATTCAGCCAAAGAGTCAAACTTATCAGTAAACATGTAACCTCCAGACCAGGATTAATTTTAGTACTTACATTTCCTCCCTGTTCCATAACAGGGACCATTGACATTAGGCAAATTTAATTAACCTAATTTAGATAATTAACTCCTTTTCTTGTCTCTCTCCCAAACCCCCAAGTAGAAAAATAATTTGATGATTGCCCCAATTCTAGAGCCGCGAATACTTAATTGGTTCAGCTACAAATTGTGGCCAAGATCCTATTTAACTGTGGTAGAGTTGAAACTCTTGTGTTTATGTAGAATTCTGAAAATGGAAATTGTTGATGAGGGAGGACAGGGGTGGTCAGCCTGACAGTGGCATGGCTTGCATTTCCAGTATCTGGATGGGAACAATATTGGCTTAGTTTAGCATGGCGTGGTTTGGCTTGGATGTGTGAAAGGAGTTGTCTCTGCACAGTGGAGCAGCAGTGAATAGAGAAAACTACTGGCAAGTGAATGGAGGAAACTCCTGAAATAAAGAGGTGTTGCATGCCTCTTTACATGTGTGTGCATGTACCTTCAAGTTACTTGTTGACATATGGAACCCTATAAATTTCAAAGGGTTTTCTTAGGCAAGAAATACTCAGCTATTGTCTTGCTAGTTCCTTCCTTTGAAAGAGAACCCGCAGCACTTGACATTCTTGGGAACCTCCATCCAATTACTAACCAGAATTGACCCTTGCTTAGCTTCCAAGATCAGACAGGATCTGGTACCTTGAGGGTATTTATGTTGCGCTTGCATTGCACAAGTGCTGTACCTATTGTATCCTTACCTTTGACTTTATGTTTGAAATTTATAAAAATGAAAATAGAATCCCACATGAAAGAAGTGTTATATGTTGCATTTGAATGTAGTTGTATTTTATTTCCTTTCCCCATGTTTTCAAAAATCATATTGCTTTATTCAAATTTAATGTCAGATATTGCTTATTTTTTAATTAAAAAGTAATGGGCCAAAGCTTACAAAATGAATTTCAACATGGAGAAATGTAAGGTACTGCACTTAGAGTGAAAAAATGAAATGCATAGATATAGGATGGGTGACACCTGGCTTAAAGAGAATAGGTGTGAACGGTATCTGGGAGTCCAAGTAGACCACAAGTTGAATATGAGGCAACAGTGTGATGCGGCAGCTAAAAAGCCAATATGATTCTAGGCTGCATGAACAGAAGTACAGTGTCTAGACTGAGGGAAGTAATACTGCCACTCTTCTGCTTTAGTCAGGCCTCACCTGGAATATTGTGTCCAGTTCTGATCGCCACAATTAAAAAAGGATGTTGAGAAGCTGGAGTGTGTCCAAAGGAGGGCAACAAAAATGGTGAAGGATCTGGAAACCATGCCCTATGAGGAGAGACTTAGGGAGCTCAGTATGTTTAGCCTGGAGAAGAGACAGTTAAGAAGTGATATGATAGCCCTGCTTAAATATTTGAAGGGGTGTCACATTGAGGATGAAAGAAGCTTGTTTTCTGATGCTCTAGGGACTAGGACTCAGAACAATGGATTCAAGCTTTTTTATGTTTTATGTTTAGTTATCAGTCTAGTTCTTGAAAACTATTCCCACATAAATATTTTTATCAGCTATGGTAATAACTCTCCCTCTTCATTTGTGTCCCAGAAGAAGTAATAAAATAATAATAATAATAATAATAATAATAATAATAATAATAGCTTTATTTTTAACCCGCCTCTCTGTCAGAAGACAATCAATGTGGATTACAATTAAAAAAAGCATACAATACCCAGTATCCCAATTTTTCCCTTCCTCCCTCCCCTAAAATATCAATTAAACACATTAACCATTAAAACAGTACATTAAAATAATCAGAGACGGGCGAATGGGGCTACAGATTATGCAGTGAGATGGTGGATTGAATTGGTGGCTGGGTTTGCTATTCAGGAAAGGCCTGCTGGAAGCGATCGATTTTGACAGCCTTTTTAAAGCTGTCCAAGCTGGTAATATGACGGATTTCCTCTGGCAGGCCATTCCATAATCTGGGAGCAGTTGAAGAAAAGGTCCTCTGGATAGTTGCAGTTAACCTGGTCCTTATAGGTTGCAGTAGGTTCTTCCCAGAGGACCTGAGTGTGCAGGGTGGATTATATGGAAGAAGACAATCTCTTAGATAGGTTGGACCCAAACCATGTAGGGCTTTAAAGATCATTACCAACACCTTGTACTGCACGCGGAAACTAACAGGCAGCCAATGGAGCAATTTTAAGATAGGAGTTATGTGGTCACTTCTGTTTTTTCCAGTGACCAACCTGGCTGCCATATTTTGAACTAACAAGTTTCTGGACTAGGCACAAGGGTAGCCCCATGTAGAGCGCATTACAGAGGTCGAGTCGTGAGGTTACCAGCGCTTGTATCACAGTTTCCAGGTTCCTAGATTCCAGGAAAGGATGCAGCTGGCATATCAGCTGAAGGTGATTACATGCACTCCTGGCCATCGCATTTACCTCATTTGACATTTGGAACAACTAGTCTAGGAGCATTCCTACACTGCAGGCACAGTCCTTTAAGGGGAGTGTGACCCCGTTGACCCTGTCTAGGACCAGTTGATGTATCTCAATACCTAGATTAGGACCCTCTACTGTGAGTGTCTGGATTCAGTTTTAGTCTGTTTTTCCTCATCCAGTCCATTACCGCCTTAAGACATTCATTGAGAAGAGAGATGCCATCTTTTGTCAAAGATGTAGACCGAGACATGGAGAAATATATCTGGGTGTCATCAGCATAATGATAACACCCTACCTCATGTTTCCGAATGATCTCTCCCGACACACACACATATATATTAAATAGCATCGGGGACAGGATGCGCCTTGAGGGACATCAAATTTTAGCTCCCTTTTTGAAGTGCAACTGTCCTCAAGCATCACCCTTTGGAATCTGCCTGAGAGGAAGGAACGGAGCCATTGCAATGCAATGTCTCTGATTCCTAACTCTCTCAGGTGTTCCAAAAGGATGTTATGATCAATCACATGAAAGGCAGCTGACAGGTCTAAAAGCACCAACAGGGTCACACTACTCCTGTCGATGCCAAGATAAAGGTCATCAGCTAAGGCAACTAAGGGAACTTATTGTTGTTGTGTGCCTTCACACTGTGCCGACTTGCAGCAACCATAAGGTGAACCTATCATGGGGTTTTCTGGAGATGAGTATGTGTGACTCATCCAATATCACCCAGTGGGTTTTTATGGCTGAGCGGGGAATTGAAATCTGATGTCAAGTCACAGTACAATACTCAAACCATTACACCATGCTGGTTCTCAGCGGTTAGCTTGACATGACCATAAAAGATGTACAAGATTGCATTCCAGTTGCAGGTATCTCCAGCACCAATCTTCTAGAGCTGAAAACAATCATTGAAAGGGAACTGATGCCCAATATACTTTAAGCATATTTTTTTGTTGTATAAGCCTCAGCTGAATATGTAATGTAGATCATTTGACTGATTGTAAAAGAAGTGTCCAGTGTAGAGGTTTTAGCTGCTATTCAGTTCAGTTTTCCATCTGTCCCTAACAGTATTTAAATTAGGAGTTGAGGATTTTTGAATAAGCTCATATGTAAATGTATTTGTTATATGTGTAAATGGATCTAAACCAAGTTGATATAAAAATGATTTCTATGCCTGTCTAGTGGGAATCGCTGTAGAATTATAATGTGAGGGGCAAGAAAGATTCATTGCACCCAGTGCTACCAAATTTTCTGCAGTAAAGCTTCTGTAATTGCTTCTGTTTTAGATCATGCAGGGATTTTCTTTCCTGCTTTAGCATGCCACTACTTAGCCTGCAATACTATATATAGATTATAGTAGGCTCGAAGATTAGGAAGAATAAAACCACTTTGCGATATGAATAATTGCAATTTAGTCTGTGTGATATGCGGGTTTAATTTTTCCTGGAAATCTGATCAACTTGTCTGAAGCATTTTTTGAGGAATTATTGGAGGAAGGCCTCTAAGACTATGAAACAATAAAAGCAGAATGCTTTCCAGTTTAGAAAATATTTTCATTTTATCAGTGACGTAAAAATGAAAATCCTTTTCATTTTAAAAGTATTTATTTTACTGCATATGTTCATTGATACACATGACCAACTGGTGAGGCTTAGCCTTATTTTAGACCCTAAATAATTAAGGGGCTGTTTTTTTTCCAAGTGAAAATGTGTCTGTGCCTGTGCCTATTGACTTTTGGTGACTCCATGAATTTCATAGGATTTTTTTTTAAGGCAAGGAATACTCAGAGGTGGTTTTGCCCATTCCTTTCTCTGAAAGATATCTGGTATATACAGGTATTCACTGGTGGTCTCCTATCCAAGTACTATGGCTGCCCCTGCTTAGCTTTCATGTTCATATGAGACCTGGTATCTTTGGGGTATTTAGTGTTGGAAATGCAACAATGCTCTGCAATGAAAGAATTATTTCAAAGTGGGCAGTAGCAATAGGTTTAGATAGTCTGAGTGACCTGCAATGAGCTCCCTCTCTGTCTACCTATCTCGACCCCGTCTGTGATGTAAACTGATACTCTTATGGATGTTTCCACCTCTTTTCCTCCCACAGCTCTCAGAGCTCTTCCCTAGAGATGTAGCCAGATCAGAATAGCTCCCTGAGTAACTTCCCATTTTAGCATGGAGTTCCTATAATAAAGATTTTACTTTGTCCTCTAAGCTATTGATGTCTTTCCACCTTAGTCAGGATCTGTAACCACTGCATGCACTCTGCTAATATTTAGGTCTCCAAGTGAAGGGCAAATCTGCAAAAGACAAAGATTAGCTGGCGACTCTACAAATGATGAGATAATGTTGGATTTTTGCCAGTTGATATTATAACATGAATGTCGGCCAACACTGACATCACATTTGGTGAAGAGTTCTGCAGATTTGAAATAAATAGTAATCCATTGTCTGCAAATAAAGCTATTTTGTATTTCATTTCAGTCTCTGACATATTTGGAGGAAGGGGGAGAACTGCTGGTCTGCTCTAATAATGTGAGAAATGCAGGCATAGCAAAATCTGTTTTGTTGACATGCATTATGCTCACCTCATATTGTAGTTCTGCTACTTTTGAATATTTGTTTATTGAATTTATATCATGACTTTCTCCTTGCACAGTGGTCAATAATTAAAAGGCATAGGACTTAGTATTATATTTTAACAAAGGTTTGTGAATTCTTTTTGCAACAACTGTTGGGCACTTTCTTTTCTATTTCATTAGCAGCATGGGAAATAAACCATCCTCTCATACACACTTTAAATGTATCACAAAGTTACTAACTTCAGACAGATGAATAGTTCATCTGGAGTTCAGTTCTTGAAGCTAGTCTACACATAAGTCTATTATGTGAACTGCTGTGGATTTTCACACATTCACAACAATGGTTAATTGTCTTCACTTCTCCTGTGCCAATTTGCATCTATTCAGTTTCAGTGGACACATGCAACACCATTGTGGTGTTGTTGCTAATTAAAATGGAGCCCAGGAAGAAAGTTTCTCCAAATGATTTGTGGTCATATGTGAATGGCTGCTGTGCATTGTCTTAGCTGTCCATCAAGCATGTGGACACACATACTTCTGCTTTCTTTGTCACCTACCACTTAGATAGTGGTGTTTCCTTGTGGGAAGCAATCATGTAATGTTTTAATTCCTCCGAATCATGTGTGGTCATATTGCACTCTATTCAAATAGAGTCTCAGAAAACCCCATGATAGGTTCACCTAAGGGCTCTGATGGTGAACCTATGGCATGTGTGCCACAGATAGCATGCAACACCCTTTGGCCTGGCACCTGGCAGAGAGACAGTGGCAAACAAATAGACAATGGAGCTTATCGCTTGGCTGTTAAAACTGGATTACCTCTATCTAGTATAAAGCTTAATTCAGACAGCATCCTGATCTTATCAGAAGGTTTTCACCACTGAATTTGCTGTCTGAATATATCCCAGGTCCATCCCCGCTTCCAGGAGCACTCTACCAGCCATTTTCTTAAGCCAGAAAACTCCTGGATCTGAAAAGAGCTGTGCAGAGTGCTCCTGGATGCGAGGATGGACTCAAGATGTATTCGGGTGGTAAATTCAGCTGCAAAAACTTTCTGAGAAGATCAGGATGCCACCCAAATTAAGCTTTAAACCGGATAGAGGTAAGCTGGTTTTAATAGCCAAGTGATAAACTCCAACTGTATGTGGGGATATCACAGATGGCCAGTATAGAAATCAAGTAAACTCTATAGCTGGAAGCAGAAGAAGAAATTCCATTTTCTCTAATGAAAATATTTAAATTTCTGTTACATTACTGCAATAAGAATTTTGCCTGAATGCAGGTGAAAAATCCCTTTCCTGATTTTATACCTCGTTCCTTGTTTCAGGCCTGACAGAGAAGGAAATAACTGCATGTATCTTGAAAAACTCATTTTTTCACTATCACACTCAACTATTTCTTCCAAAAGGCCTGTTGTGTAACATAGTATTGGTATTATTATTATTATCATTTTATATCTTGCCTCTAAGCAGCTTACAACAATTTAAAAAACTCATTGTTAAAAATTCACACAAGATACAAAAGTTAAAACAAGACATGTTACATAAGCACTACACCAGAGCCATAAATTTGGTGCATATGAGGGTTTGTTAGAGGCTGGAGACTATATTTGGTGCATATTTTGAAAAATGTGAGGTCCTTAAGCCTGTATATTGAAAGAAAAGAAATTAGTCACCAGTTGTAGGACTTAAAATGAGGCCAGATCCCTCAGGGCTGTCCCAAAGGTAGTCTCCTTCCCCATTCCTTATGTCTCAGGACCTAAAAAGCAGATCCCGTGGCCCTTCCTTCACCAATAAGTGGCCAAAGTGTTCACTGTACTCTTGTTTTCTGCTCCTATTACATGCCACAGGCAAGGGCAAAGCATTTACTTAGTCCCTTTCCCCCATTAGGCTGGCCAATGGGGCCCTTACGTTCTGTTGCAAATCCCCCAAGAACAACATGTTATCTTCCTCTGATAAATGGATGCAGTCAGTTTTGTTGAGCTTGGGCAGTTGAAAATCTATAGCTGGATGAGGAAGAAAGTGACCCAATTCTCTTTTCAAGGCATTTCAGATTTCTCTATTTACTCTTCTATGGGCTGCATCAACACACCAGGGATCACCCTCACTGCCAAACCTAGTGAGGCAAAATGATCAACCACATCATATGATTCCCATCCATCTCCAGTGCTTAAGATTATTTAACAGGAGTATTGGTGCTAATCTGGCTATCTGGATAATACTAATTCATAATTCTAATTCATAAATTAGGAGTCCAACTAACTGGAAGGTGACTAGCCCCTTCTCTTCTGCCCTCGCTCCTCTATATCTTTAATCTCTCTCTCTCTATGGGTTCCTTCCCTTCTGACTTAAAACATGCTCTCGTTTCCCCAATTCTGAAGAAACCCTCTCTCAACCCCTCTTCTTTGTCTAGCTATCATCAAATTTCTCTTCTTCCTTTTCTTTTTAAGGTCCTAGAACGGGTCGTTTATTCTCGCTGTATTAAGTTTCTTGAAACCAACTCCATCCTGGACCCTTTCCAGTCTGGCTTCCGCCCACGGCACTCTACAGAGACAGCCCTCACCAAGATCTTAAACGATCTCTTGTGGGCCAAGGCAAACAGCCTGTACTCTATTCTCATTCGTCTTGATTTGTCTGCGGCAAGTTGATCACTGTCTCCTGGTTGATTTACTTTCTGACCTTGGGTTCTCCGACTCTGCTCTCGACTGGTTTAAATCTTACTTGTCAGATAGATCTTTTGCAGTGGTCACGGGTGGCCTGTCTTCGTCCTCTGTTCCCCTATCTGTTGGAGTTCCCCAGGGCTCTGTCTTAGGTCCCCTTCTGTTCTCTCTATACACACTGTCCCTAGGTAAACTCATCAGTTCTTTTGGTTTCTCCTATCATCTGTACGCTGACGACACTCAGCTGTATCTCTCCACCCCTGACCTTTCGACGGGGCTTGAACAGCAAGTTTCTTCTTGTCTGACTGCCATCTCTCAGTGGATGCGGCTTCGACGCTTGAAGCTCAACATGTCTAAGACTGAGCTTCTCATCTTTCCACCTAAACCCACCCTTCATTATTCCTTTTCTGTTTCTGTTGACGACACTTCTATTCAACCGGTTCATCAAGCCTGCAGTCTTGGCTTCATTTTTTACTCTTCTCTGTCTTTTATTCCCCAGATCCAGTCCACCGCAAAGACCTGTAGATTCTTTCTCCACAACATTGCCAAGATCCGTCCATTCCTCTCAGCCTCTACTGCCAAGATTCTGGTCCATGCCCTAGTGGTTTCGTGACTAGATTATTGTAACCTCCTTCTAACAGGGCTTCTTCTTTCACACCTCCATCCTTTAATCTCTGTCCAGCATTCAGCTGCCCGTATTGTCACATCCGCTCGCCACTTTGACCATGTTTCTCCTCTTTTATCTTCCCTTCATTGGCTCCCCTTCCCCTTCCGCATCCGGTACAAGCTTTTGTTATTGACTTTCAAAGCCCTCCATGGATTGGCCCCTCCTTACTTATCTGACCTTCTTTCTCTTTACATTCCTACTCGCACCCTCCGCTCTGGTAGTCAAAGTCTCCTGTCACAGTGTAGGACTACCACTGCCCCCCTCCCGAATTCGTCCCTTCTCGCTTGCTGCCCCTTACTCCTGGAACCTTCTTCCCCCACATGCACACCTCATCACTTCTCTACCCAGTTTCAAAACTGAGTTAAAGATTATATTGTTTAGAGAAACATTCCCAGAGGTGAGCCCCTCTCTGACCCAGGAAGCCTCCTTTTAACCATCCATTAAGAAGCCAAGCCCTTCCTCCAGTCCATCTGCCTTGGTCCAAACCTCGGAGGTGGAGAAGATCTGCTGGACCTGATCCCATTCCCCACCACCACTCCCCTCTCTTTTTGTGTCGTGTCTTCTTAGATTGTAAGCCTGAGGGCAGGGAACCGTCTGACTAAAAGATTGTATGTACAGGGCTGTGTAAATTTACAACACTATATAAATAAAGGTTAATAATAATAATAATAATAATAATAATAATAATAATAATATTCCACAGAACTATGAAAACTTGTTTTTGAAATCCCATTGGTCTGGGATTGCAAAAGATATACATTTATGGGATTATTTTTACTTTCGGTTTGCAGCAACTTGCAGAAGGCATTGAAACATGGGTGGGAATCCTCTGGTTTGCTGATTAAATTGAATGGGCCCATTTGTCTCTGCTCGGTGTTAAAAGCCAGGATTTAGATTTGAACACACACCTATTACATGGTATTTACTAAGCAAAGTTATCACAGCAGCTGAGTTTCAAAAAAATGAGCCACCAGATTATGGAAAGGAGAAAACCTGAGTGTGGTGAGGTTGTCTTTTGTAAAAAAAGAAAAAAAGAAAAAAACACCTAACAATACCTTCACTCACACATATACACAAGCTAATGTGGTGTAATGATTTGAGCATTGGACTATGACTCCAGAGACCAGGATCCAATTCCCCACTCAGCCATGGAAACCCATTGGGTGACTTTGGGTGAGCCGCACAGTCTCACCCTCAGAAAACATCATAATAGGTTCACCTTACAATTGCCATATATGCCAAGGCAAAACACTGATTAAGATAGCTAGCTAGCTAGAAGCTGTTCTTCCACATAATAGTGAACCGAGACAGATATCATGAAATTTATATAGACCAAAAAGAACCAAGAGGGATATTCCTATGGGGTTGTGACTCTGTCGAGCTTTTCTTCCAAATCTCTGGATCGCATACAGAGAAACCCTACTGCAAATGGAAAGGATCCTCCAAGACACTATTGATTGAGGAGACTTCTTCTACTTGATGAACAGAGTGTGGAAGTCATGTTTATCAACAGGGCTCTTCTCTGTGGCTCCTTATGTCCACATCTCAAAGACTAAGGGAGATGGATTGAGAAATTTGGAAAAAACAAAGATGGTGGCACTAGGGACTGCAGGGAGATGAGCTCTTGACAAAAAAGACCAAGCTGTCTCATCCCTCAGACCTATGAGGCCCCAGGAGTTGAAGACATGAGAGGATCCCTCTCCAATTGATGCTGTATGGCCCCAGGGAATGGTTATCATGTCAACCCCATAATCTAACAGACTCCCTGGCTGAGCTGACACAGCTAGTTTCAGAGCTGGTGCTGAAGTCCCCCAGACTTCTTGTCTTGGGGGACCTCAACATCCCCTTTGAGGCTGGCTCATCAGATCTTGCAGGGGCAGCTCGGGAGTTCTTGATAACAATGACAATGTTATCAATGCCAATGACACCCAAATTAACTTCTCTATGTCTCTAACTGCTGCAGACAATAAGGAGGGCATCTCTCCTCTGAATGGCTGTGTTGAGTCAGTAACAGGCTGGATGAGGGAAAACAAACTCAAGCTGAATCCAGAGAAAACGGAGGTGCCCCTGGTCAAGGGAAGGAGATTTCCCAACCCATCCTTGATGGGGTCACACTTCCCCTGAAGAATGAAGTTCGCAGTTTGGGAGTGCTCCTGGACTCTTCTCTACAGTTGACATCTCAGGTGGAGGCGATAGCCAGGAGTGCATGGTGTCAGCTTCGGCTGATACGCCAACTGCGCCCCTACCTGGCTCAGGGGGACCTTGAAACAGTAGTACACGCACTGGTAATCTCTCGTTTAGATTTCTGCAATGCGCTCTACATGGGGCTACCTTTGTACCAAGTTCGGAAGCTCCAACTGATTCAGAATGCTGCAGCCAGACTGATCACCAGGACATCGAGATCAGAGCACATTACACCGGTGTTGAGACCTCTACTTCGGCTGCCACTTGGCTTCCGGGTGCAATACAAAGTGTCGGTTATTACCTATAAAGCCCTATATGGCCTGGGCCCGAGTTACTTAAGAGAATGCCTCTTCCTATATAATCCGCCCCACACTCTCAGAACATCTGGCACAAAAATATTAGAACACCCCAAAACCAGGTTGAAAACTGGCTCTTGTAAAACGTTTTCTGCAATGACCCCTAGACTTTGGAACAATTTACCAGAAGAGATCTGTCTTATACCTTCTTTGGAAGCCTTCAAGAGGGCATTGAAGACGGATCTCTTCTGGCGGGCCTATCCAATGGATCTTCCCTAATCTGATTTTGAGTATCTGAATATGATGACTCAATTCTTACGACTGTGAGCAATACTGTAACAACTCTTCCCTTTTTATTTCTGATTGAAGTATTTTTTATTGTCTATGTATTTTATGATGTTTTTATTGCTGTAATCCTGCTTCGATCCCAAGGGAGAAGCAGGAGATATAAATAAATTTTATTATTATTATTATTATTATTATTATTATTATTATTATTATTATTATCAAGAATATATTATCCAACCAGACCAAGACAGCCCTGCCCTGGATTCCTTACAAATTTACAATTCTGGAGGGGTGTGTGTTATGTTTCCTGCATCTGCACTGCAGAAATAATGCAGTTTGACACCACTTTGAACGGTCATATTTGGGATGTATAGCTTATTTAGCCTTTTTTAAGGCCCCATAGCACTGAGCCATGGCAGTCAAAATGGTGTCAAGCTGCATTAATTCTACAGTGCAGATGCAGCTGAAGAAAGCAGTTGGATAGGTGAAAGTGAGGCTAAGAGCTGATCTTGGATTTTCAGGTGAGTGGGGAGCTCATGGCCTTTTTTTTTTTTTTCATTTAACTTCCACCTATGTTCAACTTGTATATTTTTAAATAAAGGCAGGGAGGATAAAAACAATCCATGAGCTCACCAATTATCTCAAAGGAAAACAAACTTTGAGTAAAATATTGTCTTCCTTCCCATAACCCTTCACTGCTCAGAGAAATGGGGCGCTCCCATAAATATCATTCTAGATTCCCTTCAGGGATAAACAGAGGGAAATAATCTTCCTTTTTAAGCACCCCTGTATACCGCATGCTGTATTTTGAGGTCCTCATATTTTCATATCTCATATCTGGAGATAGCATGTTTTTGAGAGATGACCTTTTAGGAACACTATGACAGGTTCCCAGGAAAAAAAGAAATGTGTCCCCAAGGTATGTGGGCATCCAGGTAAATGAGACAGTCAAATATTGAGTGCTCCTTCCTTCCCCTAAATAATCTACATTTCCTCTCAAAACTTGAGACAGAGGATCTCTTTGAATCCAAAGCCGTCAGCCAATCTCTCTGCCTATCCCTTGTTGTATTCCCAGTCAAGCTTCCCTGTTCCTCCATCTCAGGGATACCCTGATCCCATCACTCTTTGTGTCACACTAAAATGACAGCCATCCAGTGGGCATATACACCTGCATTCTGTGTTTGGTCTGAATCACCCTCAGACCTCTTCAGTCTGAGCCACTCCAGCTTTCCTCAATTTCTCTTCAGACAGGTAACTGTAATCCCACTGCAGCCCCTAAAATGCCACTGTCCCATTTCCATATTTCCATTTTTGTTCCCTCTGTATACTGTGCCTGTCTGAATTGCTAGTGTGTGTTTGTGTGTGTGTGATTACACTCTGTGCTTTTTGAAACAAAAACCTTCTGGATTCACCTGAGACCTGGAGTTCTCCTCAGTGAGTACTGTACAAACTGGTGCACATAGTCCAAAAGGTACCCAAGCGTCTTGCAAAAGCTAAGTAACCCAACAGTTGAAGTAATGCAGAGAGTTGGTGACAGCTGCCCCCTCCACACACCCCTGTTCTTTGGGTAACATCCTTTTGGGGTTGTTCAACTTCTCAGGAGCCAGGAGGACAGTAAACAGCTAGATGAAGTTGACTGCTTCACAGAATATAGAGAGGCAAATCCAGACACAAACAGAAATGTTTTCTTCCTTCTTAGAGGCTGGGCTCTTTTCATTCCAGGACACAGTGCTGGAACACTTTCCCCTTTAAAAATGATCTCTAGACCTCTTGTTGCATTAATCCAAATAGGAAAGGAATACAGAGTCTTTATGCTAGAACAGAAGTGTATTTGTAACCCTGTCTCTCTTTTTAAAAGCATTCCTGTTCGGTTTTCCAGAGCCAAAAGTGAGCAAAAACACACAATATAGCTGTGTTTGGCAAGTTGTCTACAGGATGGTGAAATCTGAATGTCTCTGGGCCAAATGGCCTATCCAGCTTCCGTTAGCCTATTTCCCTTCCCTGCTTCCCAATAGGAGTTCAAGTGGATTGAAGATGCAGCTCCAGGACGTCCCAGCCAGTAATAATTGCAAAAGATCTTGGGTTTTTGCAGTAATTTGAATGGACCCCTTCCTTGCTGACAAAAGGAATATATTTCTTGCCTTTTCCTTACTAAAGCAAGCTGTTGTTAATATTAGTAGCAGCTGACATCCTGGAAAATAATCTGTTAGAAGAGGTGACAAGAGCTGCTGTTGCCACTTTGATAAAGGAGACTTCCATTATGCCTGCTGGAAATGGCAAGAAGTATATTTAGGAAAAGGTTTTATTTAGAATGATTTCTTTCTTTGGATGGTGGTCCTCTTTGTCTTTTGAATGCCACCTTCCAGGCACTGGAATGGATAGCAAAGCTTAGAAAACTGAATGGCATGGCAAAGTTTGGGATCCTTCTAAAATTGTTTAAATGACCATCTGTGAAAAAAGGTGACATCTGAACAGTCTGTGAGGTATGTGGAGGTATGTTTTTTAATACGTACCAGGCACCATCCCAATACAGAAGAAAGACATGTCAGTTTCATGTAAATATATTCCGGAGGAAGAGCCAGAGTGGCATCATGATTTGAGCTTTGAACCTGGACTCTGGTAGAGCAAGATTTGGATCCCTGCTGAGCCATGACTGATCTTGGGCACTCACACTCTCTCATCCTCAGAGGAAGGGAATGGAAAACCTCCTTGGAATACGTCTTGTAAAGAAAACCCTAGGATAGGTTCAACATAAGTGGAAGCTGCCTTGAAAGCGTATCATAAATGTTCTGCAGGGATTCACTGTAAATTACTTTTCATAAGGCACAATCCTTTTCTGGTCTGTAACTTGCATATTCGAACAGAGCAAGCAGGATTTGTTGCTTCTCCAGCAGCCTGAGATTTGTCCTCTACATCAAGTCTTGAGACAGAATAGTAGTTCAGCTGTCACGTTGTACTTTGCCAACTAATGGGAGGTTAAGGTCCTAAACACACTGCAGAAACCATATGGCTCAGTGCTAGGGAATCCTGGGAATTGTAGTTGATTGTGGCACCAGAGCTCTCTGACAGAGAAGTGTAAATGTGTCACAAAACCACAGTTCCCGGAATCCCCAACATTGAGTCAGTGTAGTTAAAGCAGTCTCAAACTGGACTATTTCTGCTGTGAGTTTTGGACCTATGGTGTATACTGAGTAGCCTAAATACCCCAAAGGAACCAGATCCTGCCTGACCAGGCATTCCTGGTTAGTACTCGGATAGGAAACCACCAAAAAATACCAAACACTATAGGTTATATTCCAAAGGAAGGAACTGGTCTAACCAGCTCTGAAAATTCCTTGACATCAGCACAATTAATGCACACATTGATGTGTGTGTGTGTACTCATTTTCCATACAGTTGTGAAAACCAATACTAAATGCTAAAGAAATATTAAAAACCAGAGAAATCCAGCTCCCCACAGTAATTTGTGGAGTTTAGACTTGGTTAGAAGAAAATGAAATGGAAAGTTCTCCTGCTCAGATGAAATGAAATGTTGGTTGCTATCCTCCAGTGCACACAAATCCATGAGTACTCCCATTGACTCCAATGGCACATATCTGGATACCATAAGACTTAACCTTGATGTGAACAGCGCTATAACCAAACTTCCCATCTTCTGGGCCTTGGATTGGAATAAAGGCATGGAATAGGGAACTTTGGGACTGACCACCAAGCAAGATTTCATACCAAGACATAATCTGGCTTCCAATAATATGGCTAGCAACAGCATTAGAAAATAGTGTGGCTGACAGCCCAATAGTGTGTCTGACAATAATAATCAGCAATTACAAACTGATCATAAAAGTACAAACTGCTTTTTGTAGTTTGCAGTGGGGGAAGAGGAAGATATCTGTGTCTGGCTGTCCTCAGCCCCACCTAGCTTCTTCAACCGCAAGCAATGTTCAAAGAATCCAAGCAAAAAAGGCCAAGGAGACAATAATTAATTTTCAATCAGATTTATTTTTCTTGAAATGATATTATTTACTGAACTGAATATGCCAACTAACCTGACAAAGTGACTCCTGCTCAGTGCCCAGGGGAAGGCGAAAAACCTCCAGGATCTCAGGCCAATCCGCCCTGGAGGAAAATTCCTTCCCGACCCCAAAAGTGGCAGTCAGCACTAGCCTGGGCATGCCATGAGCAAGAGCCATACACAAGGGACCCCTGATACTCCTTCTCCCCATTTACATATATTATTTTATTGCTTTCATGAAATGATATTCTTTACTGAACTGAATATGCCAACTAACCTCCCAAAGTGACTCCTGCTCAGTGCCCAGGGGAAGGCGAAAAACCTCCAGGATCTCAGGCCAATCTGCCCTGGAGGAAAATTCCTTCCCGACCCCAAAAGTGGCAGTCAGCACTAGCCTGGGCATGCCATGAGCAAGAGCCATACACAAGGGACCCCTGATACTCCTTCTCCCCATCCCTGCTTCTTCCCCATACCCCCATTTCTGTGCTGTAGCCCAAAGGCCAGCCTTGTAGTATCTGTTGCTTTTCTCCATGGAAAAACAACCTGAATGGAGACAGTGCCACCATGGACTGAACTAATAAAAAATCCTGAGTAGAATCCTTCCTGCTATTGGCCTTTCCAATTTGTTCTTGAATAGTCATGACTGATTCTGCTTTTCTTTTTTCATTGCTCTTTCAAGCAAAGATCCTACACTGACTGGCAGAGCTTAAAGCTCCCACTGTGCATTGCATCCCATTGCGGAAGGCAGGTTCCCAGCCCTGGAGCAAGGCCCATAACTATTTAGTGGCTAGGGCTGGATAAGCAGTGTGCAATTGCAATTCTGCACCCTGCATATATTCATGTTCTTTGGCTCTAGGAAGCTACTTTGTGTATTTTCACAATTTCTGAGAATGCTCAGAAATTCCTGATTATACTTCTAATTAAATTTCCTAGTTCCTTCTTTGGAAAAGAGGGTATCTTCCTTACACTATGAGTTCAGGGGGTTTCTACTGGAACCATTGTTGCCTTCCTTACTATAGATAGCATGCTCTAATTATTAGCATTTCCAAAAGTAGTAATTTTAGCATTAAGTACTTATAGAGGTTATACATGCCTGATTCTTTCTTGTTCCCAAGCCTGGCCCCAAATCCAGAGTAACAGATGAAAGGAGTAACATCTCTGCAAAAAGAAACTGTTTAAACCTGTTGTAAGGATTGGTTTGTAAAGACAAGAAAATGTGACAAAAGTAGCTGGGAAGTTGGTAAAAAGAGATCCAAAGAACCTACCTCTATGCTGGGCATCTTCCACATGTTGCTGTTCCTGAATTATGGGATTCTCAAATTCATGTTTCCCATTGCATACAAGACATCCTGTTTTTCAACACTCCCTCTTGAAAGATGCAAAAGGTTAGTATTTGTCAGCTCAATCCCTGCAAAAGAAATCACTATATCATCAGCCAGAGAGAGATTCATGATCATTGGTTCAACATGTCATCTATGAAGGTTTGGGAGACTAAGGATCATTCACTGCAACAAAAGATGCCTCTTTAGGCCCTACCTGCATTTCGGTGATATTCATTAAAGCAGAGCAATGCATTTTGTTCCTTACTTCATAGTAGATCCCTTTTTTGGTTGGTTGTTTCTTTGTTAACAGTGTTGAAATCCATGCATTTTCTTTCAGCTTTTCAATTCACTGTTACATTCAGGAATTACTAGGATACAGTTCTTTTAAACTTGGAAAACCTCTGTCAAGTCTGCAAAGAAACTATAAGCCACTCAAGTGGGTGTTTCTATAAACCTAGTTTAGTCCCACCAGCAAGAAAAAGGACCCAAGACTTACCTCCATGTTGGTAATACTCACTTCTATCTTCGTGAAAGATGTTATGTTCCTTATCTCACTTCAGCACTTTCACTCTGAATTTGTTGCTGTTCTAAGCTTGTGAGAAACAGTCAAACGAAGGCCTATCCTTCATTTTCCAATTCCAGTGAGTTTTTCCAGGCTGAAGGTATTCACTTGACTCGAGAAATACCATCGGTTCAAAGAGGCCAAGAGGAACAGGGAAATAGTCAAGCATCTGTTTCCTTTCCTACAAAGGGCCAACTCTGAAGTACTTACCTCTATGCTGGTGATAAGGACTTACCTCTGTTCTGATGTTAAGGGATTGTGGCTATTCTTTCAAGAGCATTTAGAAGCATGCTATGTTTGCTTACCCACATCAAGTTTGGTCTTGTCTTGTTGTTTTATTTACATGAGCTGGTGAATTTCTTGCTCTGACCTTTCTATTATTCCTTTGTGGTTTTCTTAATCCTTTTAAAATCCATATATTTCTCTTTTTCTTCTCAGCTCCTTTTAAAGAACTGATGGGTTACAAGTTAATTCTTTTTTTAACTTGGAAAATCTCTTTTAAACCTGAAAACAGATCAATAGATGATCAACCAAACCTTTAAACATCATAGCTCATTGGTGTGGCCAGTCAACAGAAAAAGATCAACAGGCAATGTATCTGATTTCTTCTAAATACAGGGCTTACCTCTTCTTTCTTAATCTTATCATTAATTCTGTCTCAGTCTTATCAGAAACTAAAACATCTATACTTTCTCTAGTAGATCCCTGAATTTAAGGTCACCCCTTTTCTGTACTTTGCTTCTTTTCTTCTTTCCTGTAGGCTGAAGATATTATCCCAAATACAGGAATAAATAACATTTCCCAGCAGCCTCTGCTACATATTGAGACCCTTAGAGAGCAGTTATGGGATAAATTTTAGCAATTGGAAACAGTTTACATACTCCTTTAGCTCCTGGATTTCTCTATTCCAGTTTAAACATTGGATACTCAAATTAATGAAATATGCAACTCACTCAAAGTCTTTCTTTTCTTCATTTCACAAAATGGATGGGTTTCCAAGTCTTTTTGAATTTGAAAAATTCCTTTTCAAATCTACAACATTCTGAGTTACAAAACCTTGAAATAAACCTATAGCCCCCCAGCTATTTTCCAGTAGTTAGTCTGAAGACTCTGTTAACCAAGACAAATAACAACGAATGATATTGTTTTTCTGGCTAGGAAATTTGGCAAAGGAGAAGTTAGACTCTGACAGTTGGAGAGACTGAAACCCCCTCCTCACCTGTTGGACTCCTTAGTTACAATCTCCTTCAGAATGGAAAACTGTTCTAGAATTGGAGATGCTTCTACTTCATAGTAGAAGCATCATAGATTTCATCAGAATCACCACATCTATGCAAGTGCCATCTTCAACATAATCTCTGGATGGTGTGTTTTTCTGAAACCTATAAGGGTCTTTTTTGCATGACAAATATTTTCATGTCTTTATAACAACCCAGTTTGGAGAACAGTTATTTGACAAGACTTCTGGCAGTTCTCTGTTAGAGTTTTAAACCACATCTCACAGATTTGCCATTTCTAGGACTTGAAAACTGTAGTACAGATACACCACTTTCTTAAAATCCTGACATGTCTTGGGAGAAAAGAGGTTAGAGATTCACTGGGATACTCATTGGAACTGAGTATCCTTAGATGGAAGTGTGTTCATGTCTGACTGCCAACACATGCCCATGTGTGTTTCTTATTGCAACATCATCACCAAAGAAGGCAGAAGCTGAAACGTTTGGTGATTTGCACAAAAACCTGTTTCAATCATTTGAAATTTAAAAATATGTTCATGAAATCAATTTGAATTTTATAATATCCTTGTGAGGATAGTATCCTAGTAAGAAGCAGGTTCTACCAGAAAACAGTGCTGGTTGTTGCTTTCCTAGGATCACATTGGGCTCAGAATAAAATCTGCCAAATTCATTAAGTTTCATTACTTTAAGACATTTTCCACAGTTTACCTCTGATATTAGGGTCAGATGTCAAAAAACTCATGGGATTAAGGTAGTGGAGCATGAATATACAGGAGGTGTGCATTTCACTCCTTGTTTTTGTTAGGCGTCTTCAAAACAACTCCATCTATAGTGCCCCTATTTTAGGGTTTTCTTGGAAATATTTGTTCAGAGAAGGTTTGCCATGGCCTTCCTCTTAGAAGCTTATCGCACTCACAGCTTTCCCGTTCCATTCCTATTAACAAAGCAGAGAGATCGTGAAACGGGATGAGGACTAACGGTACCGCATTAAGTGTTCTTACCGATATGTTAACGTGATTAGAATGATTGCTATCGCACACCGTTAAGGGAGAAGCCAACCTGTTATGGATATCACCAACAGCAAGGTCCCATCTGAAGCATGCCTGGTGGGGGGTTCCTTGGCCTTCCAACTATATACACATCTTATCAATCTACTCATCCAGCCATGATTTGCAAACTACACAGACCTGGGGGAAAGTGATTTTTGGTTGGCAAAAGTGGATTGACACAGAGCCTTGGGACAAAGTGAATCAAAGGAGGCTAATAAGAGTTGTCTGGCAAATTGATCTGCTTGGTGTAAAAGGAAAGGAATAATTGTTTACTATGCCATTTGAAAACAAAACAATTCACTAATAGTGCTGTCCCTCAGCAGACTTCTACTGTTCTCTAGTCATAATCGCATAGGCAAGAGAAAAGAGTGCAGTGTAGTCCTATACAGACCGGCAGAAAGCACCGGCCTGTGGACGGAGTCAAGACGTACGTCCTGATGCCGGACACCCTAACTGCGCCCCATGGCACCATTTTGGCATGCAGCTCTGGCGCCGCATCCACATGATGCAGCAATGAATGGGCATCATAAAGCTGTGCCGCCACAGCTATGGCGCACCTTGGAAGGCGCAAAAGGAGCTGCTTTTTGCTTCTGCTTATTGTGCTCTCCAGAAGCCAGATCGGGGCCATGGCACGAGATTGCCACAGCCCCGATCCAGCCAGGAAAGGGGCAGCTGCATGCCGTCCTTTAGGGGCAATCTGGATAGCCCCTGTGATTCAAAGTCAGAAGCTCTCAAGCACCACCAGCTCTCTGTCACTTGTAAGAAAGGAAAGGCAACCAGAAATTGGAATATTCTATCCGCAGTCATGAAGCAGAGAGGCAGGAAAAACCTGTCCATGTCTTCCAGCAAATCATTGTTCAAAGTGATCCATTCTGTAGTTGATTTGTCCAGTTTAATTTTAACCCCCCACCCCAACTGACCATACTCTCTCAATTCCCTTGGTGCAACCGGGCCTAGTCAACAAGTTTGTCATGCCAACATGACATTCTGGACTCCTAGATTTGATGTTAGTCATTGCCACACATTTCATAGCCCTCCCGTTTTGCTGATTCAACCAGCCTGAAGCTGCTGCTGGGTTTTCTCTGACTTTACAAGCTTTTATGAAGCACAATTCCCATGGTATTAGCCAGGGCATTTTCAAATGAATTGATACTTGGTGTCTATTCTCCCATTCAAAAGGTTCCCAAGTGATATTTTTGACATTACATACAATCCTCCTGACATTCAAATTGTGTTGAAAGAGAATTTTTTAAAAAAGGAGGAAATCAATACAAAATTTCAAATACATTTAAACACTTGAATATCCTAGTAATTTTTATTATGCAGCCCATCAACATAAAATGATTCCGCCCACGGCACTCTACAGAGACAGCCCTCACCAAGATCTCAAGCGATCTCTTGTGGGCCAAGGCAAACAGCCTGTACTCTATTCTCATTCGTCTTGATTTGTCTGCGGCCTTTGACACTGTTGATCACTGTCTCCTGGTTGATTTACTTTCTGACCTTGGGTTCTCCGACTCTGCTCTCGACTGATTTAAATCTTACTGGTCAGATAGATCTTTTGCAGTGGTCACGGGTGGCCTGTCTTCGTCCTCTGTTCCCCTATCTGTTGGAGTTCCCCAGGGCTCTGTCTTAGGTCCCCTTCTGTTCTCTCTATACACACTGTCCCTAGGTAAACTCATCAGTTCTTTTGGTTTCTCCTATCATCTGTACGCTGACGACACTCAGCTGTATCTCTCCACCCTTGACCTTTCAACGGGGCTTGAACAGCAAGTTTCTTCTTGTCTGACTGCCATCTCTCAGTGCATGCAGCTTCGGCGCTTGAAGCTCAACATGTCTAAGACTGAGCTTCTCATCTTTCCACCTAAACCCACCCTTCATTATTCCTTTTCTGTTTCTGTTGACGACACTTCTATTCAACCGGTTCATCAAGCCCGCAGTCTTGGCTTCATTTTTTACTCCTCTCTGTCTTTTATTCCCCAGATCCAGTCCACCGCAAAGGCCTGTAGATTCTTTCTCCACAACATTGCCAAGATCTGTCCATTCCTCTCAGCCTCTACTGCCAAGACTCTGGTCCATGTCCTAGTGGTTTCGCGACTAGATTATTGTAACCTCCTTCTGACAGGGCTTCCTCTTTCACACCTCCATCCTTTAATCTCTGTCCAGTATTCAGCTGCCCGTATTGTCTCATCCGCTCGCCACTTTGACCATGTTTCTCCTCTTTTATCCTCCCTTCATTGGCTCCCCTTCCCCTTCCGCATCCGATACAAGCTTTTGTTATTGACTTTCAAAGCCCTCCATGGATTGGCCCCTCCTTACTTATCTGACCTTCTTTCTCCTTACATTCCTACTCGCACCCTCCGCTCTGGTAGTCAAGGTCTCCTGTCACAGTGTAGGACTACCACTGCCCCCTCCCAAATTCGTCCCTTCTCACTTTCTGCCCCTTACTCCTGGAACCTTCTTCCCCCACATGCACACCCCATCACTTCTCTACCCAGTTTCAAAACTGAGTTAAAGACTATATTGTTTAGAGAAGCATTCCCAGAGGTGAGCCCCTCTCTGACCCAGGAAGCCTCCTTTTAACCATCCATTAAGAAGCCAAGCCCTTCCTCCAGTCCATCTGCCTTGGTCCAAGCCTCGGAGGTGGAGAAGAACTGCTGGACCTGATCCCATTCCCCACCACCACTCCCTTCTCCTTTTGTGTCGTGTCTTCTTAGATTGTAAGCCTGAGGGCAGGGAACCGCCTGACTAAAAGATTGTATGTACAGCGCTGTGTAAATTTACAGCGCTTTATAAATAGTTGTTAATAATAATAATAATAATAATAATAATAATAGATGCATCTCCAGATAGATACAGGTTAGTTGACAAAGCCTACTCCTTCAGATAAAAGAGATGAAGTGCAGAACTATGCCTGTTTCAAAAAGGAATAAGTGATGTTAAGAGGGAAGACAGACAGATAGGCAGGCAGACAGACATTCACACACACATAATACATAAAAGAATAACCTTTCTCTAAATATCAACTAAAGCTCATCAACAATACCTCACAATAGAAAATCAAATCTTACATGAGATATAAATATTACCTCAAACTAGATTAAAGTTTCATTTAAAGAAAAGATCCTTTATGTACAGACTTAAATTATTATTCCACATAACTGAACATAGTTTAACATAACACATCATGTCAAATCTCTCAATATGATATATCTGAGGGACAAAAGTTAACTCTCTTGTTATAGGATGTGTCAGCCCCTATATATCTAGTAGACTGAAGTCAGTGATGAATGACTGCATTAAACCTTTTGATCTGGCCTGGTGTCTGACCTGACCAGTTCTATTAAAGGATTTAATATTTCATTTAAATTGATATCATAAATCAAATTAGACTGTACCTTTTGTATTTGTGTGCTATGTAGCTGCTGAAAGACTGTCAGTTCTGGAGGCATATACAATAACCAGCTAGACATGTTCAAAAATATCAGAGTTGGAAGTTCCAACTTACCTGAAAAGAAACAAATCCAGCTTCTACTCCCATTGTACCTACCTTCCTTCTCTTTGACTATACCCATGGGAGTACAGTCAGCCCTTCTTATACATGTATTTTTTATACACGGATTCAAGCATTCACGGTTTGAAAATGTTCAAAAAAGGTATAAATTTCAAATATCAAACCTTGGTTTTCCATTTTTTTATAAGGGGCACCATTTTGCTATGTCAATATATTTAATGGGACTTGAGCATCCACGGATTTTGTTATCCACGGGGGATCTTGGAACCAAACCCCAGCGGATAACAAGGGTCCACTGTAGTCTATTTCTGGCCTGGGTTCATTCCTAAATCTGTTGCATTCCATGTTTGAATTAATCTGTTTTTTTAAATGTGCATTTAAATGCACATATATCTATTTTTGAAGGTATTTTCACATACAATGCCAATTTCTAAATGGATATTTATAAACAGAGGGTGTGTGTATGTGCCTTTAAGCTACCTGTTGACATATGGTGGCCACATGAATTTCATAGGTTTTTCATAGACAAGGAATACTCAGAGATGGTTTTGCCAGTTCCTCTGAAATATAGCCTACAGCATCTGGTATCCCTTGCCAGTCGACCATCCAAGTAATAACCAGAGCTGACCCTGCTTAGCTTCCAAGGTCAGATAGTATCTGGTGCCTTTGGGGGAATTAGGCACAGTACACATTTCTTAATACATTTTATCCTAAAATACAAGTGTTCATTTTTTTTTAAAAAAAATTAAGAAATGCACCACAAAATTCAAGGAAATGCAAAATCCCCTGGTTAAATACATTACAATCTTTACACTAATCCAGAAGATTTGGTTCAGGTGAGCTGAATTGGAATTGTAAAATTTCTTAATGCTTAGGTTATTTACATACAAAATGAATAAACGCAACATAAAAGCACAATGATATAAAAATACTACATAAAATAAATGGCATATAAATCTTGGACACAAAAATATTACAATCCAATACAATTAAAACACAGAGTATAAACAACAATACTATAATTAGATAAGACCATTCCCAGAGCAATCAACTGCAATTTCAGCAATAAATCTTGCCTGAAATTTCATTGCTGCCAGAGCAAAAAGAGAAAACTTGTGAGTTACCATAGGCTGGAGATAAAGAATCTTTTCTGAAACAGTATCAGAATATAGATAAGGGCAGAATTTGGTTCTAGGTTCTAGGTTCAGAATATAATGAACAAGAGGGGGGGGAATTATAAGATAAAGCCTCAATTTCTGGGGCCCCATAAATACACAGATGTAGGGCCAAAGGAGTTTGAGAATATCTACCATCAATCAAAGCTGTAGGCATGACTTGAAAACAAAGGGCTTGCCTAAATTTTGGGAATTTGATGGTCAAATTTGTTGAGTCCATTCCATTTTGAAAATTTAGATTTGTTTATAGCCTGTCTGTCCAGTTAAGCTACATGGTAAAAAAAAAAATGTATTCATGAAGCTCCTCTTTTGAATTCAGTATAGCAAAATTGTCAAGTAGAGTAGGATATGATTCAAGCAAGTTGGGATATCTTGAACTCCAAACGTAGCAATTTGACAAGATCTAATGAAAGTAAAACCAACCTCTGCCTGGGCCAGGGCTTCAGGAGTATCAGGTGGAAGTATTAAGAGTGTCTTAAGAAATGCATTCTGAAGGACCTCAAATTTAGCCACATGAGAGTAATCTCATCTTCAAACTGGGGCAATAACTTTGCTCTGAAATATTTTCAGGGCTGGAACAACCAGGTGCCCTCTGCAGTGTCATAAAATCTGAGGATTGCTACAATAGATCTCAGGGCTACTGCTCTGGTAGCTGCTATATGGGTCTTCTGGGAGAGGTTAAAATGAATGCCAAGGTACTTAAATTCCCAACATTGTTCAATCTGGTGACCTTTGATAGACCATCTAAAATGAGAATGTTTTCCCCCAAACACCATTACTTTTGCTTTAGTATAGTTCATGTTCAGCTTTTCTTTCAAACAAAATACCTGAGCTAACAGAGCAGCCTCCTCAGACATATACAAGTAAGTGAAATAAAAACCATATCAGTGGTGTATAAAAGCATATAAATTTTCTTTTTCCCAACTGAAAAAATTCTGGGCCAGATAATGCTGGGATTGTGTAATTAAGGTGTAACGTAAGGAGTAATGGTGCCAACAGACATTCTTGTTTTACCTCTTTATTTGTTGGAATAGGATCAGTTAATGAGGCAGAAATACCAACTCTAATTCTAGCAGTTGTACTGTAATAAATTTTCTTGATTAGAAATAAAAGGCACTTATCTGTATTAGTGTTGGCCAGTTTATGCCACAGCAGGTTTCTATTTATTGAGTCAAAACCTGCTGCTAAATCAACCAAGGCAACAAATAAGTGATTGGCAGAAGCAGCAATTCTTTTTTGACCTAAAAAATAAAGAAAAATTCTGGACGATGCCAACAACTATCAGGTCAGAATGCACAGGGAAGGCATTCAAATCCACAAACACTTGGACAGCTTTGGAAAGAAGAAACTCTTAAAGTGAACAACGTTTGGCTACCAATCCTGAAAAACAGCAAACCAGGACTCAGCAAATGCAAATGAGAAACCACCCAGGGTCAAGGGCTTTCCCAGCAGACAATGATCACCAGTTAAGCAGATACCAATCCTCTTTGCATATCCTCCCACCTTGAGGCCTTGCCATCAACAACAGAACAATATACATATTAACATGGAAATCACTCCTCCCTACCCAGAGTCACACAGTATATATATATATACCCAACTCTCTTCCATGCCAGCATTCTCTGAAGATTGCAGCCACAGATGCTGAGGAAACATCAGGAATAAACTCTTCTAGAACATGGCCACATAGCCCAAAAAACTCACAAAAACCTATTTACTATTTAATTTGAAGTCAATATCCAAAAGATTAATAGGCTGATAATTATTGGGATTTTGCTTATCACTGTTATAGTAAATGGGAACAAATACACTCTTGTTTTCAGCCCAGTGGAATTATATCTGTGTTGTCAGTTTGAGTAAATACAGTATTTTGGCTAATATTGGGGCCCATCGCTTGGGAAAGTATTTAAATATTTCTGGAGACATCAAATTTTCTCCTGAGGCTCAGAGTGCTCAGAGTGAGAGTTGTGATCAACTTCTTTATCTCAGACACTGACACAGAGGACCAATAAGGCAAGCAAGTAGTTTCAGAAACAATAAAAGAGGTATTCCCTGAGAGTATAACTCCACAAAGTCTGCTGAAATGAGTGTATCATTTCTGTGACAAAATTTACCCAACAATTATTGGTCTGATCATCTGCATGCCAGAAGAAATAATATCTCAGAACTGCTTCTCATTCTTTTTCATTACAGCTAAGGCTAATTGTTTCCATTGTGTTATCACATATGTGGGTTTTTTTTTTTTCTGATTTGCAAACGTCTTACAAGATAACCTCATAGAAGCTAAAATGTCTGGAGAAGCAGAATTGTTATTTCTAAGTGCCTGTCAAGAGTGATGTTTTTTGGACACCTCTGCATTCAAGATCAAGCCATTGGATTACCACCATGTTGGGATTAAATTGTTTGTTACTGATCAATTTGGGTCTAAGATTTTGAATAATGGTTTGATAAGCATGTAAGATATCTAAATTCGGCTCTGAAATGCCTTGACGGAAGGCTTTAAAAATAATGCTATCAAATAAATGAAGAATGGAGGTGTCCAGATTGATTGATCACCATATTCTCTGTTCTCCCATATTAATTCCATTTAGATTTTGAGGGGGACATGGCGTGTGTGAGAGACATTTCAAAATTTAATAGCAGTGACAAGGGAAAATAATAGCTTTCAATCCTGTTGTTCACTTCAAATCTATGAATGCAAACTGGCAAAAATTGCAATATAATATATTGTGCTAGCTCCTCTGTTGGTGAGATAGGTGTAGACACCCCACGTTATGAATGAATTCCTTGACCCATTGGATTTTTGCATTTTGGAAACTACACAAGTGTGATTCTAGTACCCGTGAATGCCAGTGAAGGGCAGATGCAGAACAATATGATCCTGATTCACCTCCCTTCATCTGCACAGATCAATACAAATGGGCTTTGAGTAATATGGTGGGACATTACATGTATTTGATACCACATTATGGCATAAATTATGAGTTAGACAAGAAATTCTAGAAACTGAGGCCAAGATCCCATCTGAAGCTGGTGGAATTTGAAGGCCGAAGGGGAGAAAACACAGTGAAATGTTGGAAAATGAGAGAGATTTTTTTTTTTTTTGTGGGAACAAAATGTTGTTAAGTTGTGCTGTTGTTACAAAAAGCTTTTATTTGTCCTTCTGACACATTTTGGGAAAACCCTTCTTCATGAGCTAATTCTTCTGCTTCTCTTTTTCTGGAGCCAAAATTTCTAGCATGAGATTTAATGTTAGAAACTCTGGCTATGGAAAAAGGGAAACAGAAAAATCAACTCATGAAGAAGGGTTTTCAGGAAGAAGGAATAGCATTACCTGGTGCAGTAAATGATGGTGTCACCCCCCCACCACCACCACCATCGAACTCTTCCCATATCACATCATACAGAATCCTTAATGATGCTTTTTGCACTAACATTACTCATAAATCATCATTCTTTTTAAATATAAAAATTATTATTATTATTATTATTATTATTATTATTATTATTATTATTATTATTATTTAAATGGCGCCTCTCCTTTCTCTTCCTACTGAGCCTTCCCCTACTCACACTATCTCTTCAGGCAAATATCGCAGGCAGGTGTCACCTGGTGTGGTCCATACCCCCCACATGCCCCACATCCCCTAGTGATGCACCTGGTCTGGCAAAACCACTGCCTATAGAAGACATTGGATGCTTCCTTACACAGCTTTAGAACAAGTAGCATAGAGCATTCTGACCAGAAAATCCACTCCTAATGTGGTAGAAGAATTATTTTTCTTTCCACAGATATACTGTGTTTATCTCTAAGTGTGAATATTTAAGAAGATATTTGACACTCTGTCCCAGTTGCCTTCCAAACCAAATTCACTCTTTAGTTTGATACTCTACAATGTGAGCATAGATTCTTTACCTCTATGCTATGTGTTAGCGTTTCAGGAATGGGGAAGCAACTGATTAGAATGTAAAAATATTTTTTTTCAAAATGCACTGTGTGGCATTTTTATGCAGAGTTAATAGCTTCATTAAAACTCTGCTGAGAAAAGACATTTCTCTGAAGAGTCCAATAATCACAGCATTCAGTTGTACTAAAGATTGCACATACTGGGCAATAAGGTTAAAAAGCTTCATTAGTTTTCTAGACCTAAATTCCTGTATGGTTCAAAATATTGACCCCCTCTCAGAAGTAAAGCTGAACTGGTTGAAATGACAAAAAAAAATTTTAATCCTCATTCCACAGTCCAATTTCATGTTGACACAATACTATGTCATTTTTCATAGGGATACTTGAGGACATGATAGTTCCAATGTGAAAATGACACCGGTACTTCCAGTCACAAAATTTTCATTTCTAAGATGTAATGGCACACAAATTGTCAAAGAAGGAGAGGCAGATCTAGAGGCAAGATTGAATGTCCATAATGAAATACATTTTTGTATACCATTTTATACTGTGGGCAAATGTCCATTTGGAATAAACAAATGCTTTGGATCTAAAGTACAGTGATAAGGAGAGAATGCATCATTAATTGCTCAATAAATTATTGTGCAGGAGAGGGAGTGATGTAGTCTGTCAAAGGTTATTGAATTACAATTCCCAGCAACCCTAGGTAGCCAAATGGCAAGGAATGCTGGAATGCAGTCCAGTGACATCCAGAGGGCCCCACAATTCCCCCTGAGCTAGATTACCAGAACTTGGGAATGTTGCTTTTGGAGGGAAAGTATGCAATAAGCTCCATCTTCTGATGCTGGCTGGGAGATTCTGGGAAGGGTAGCCCCAAAAGTAATTTTTCTGAGATCTGCAGAAGGCCTTTCATTGTGCAGAGCCACAATGTACCAGGAGTTGAATTACAGTATGAGAAATCGCAAATGAGAAAAGTGCAGATTATAGAGTATAAATTGCAGTTAACCATCATGACTAGGTCTTGAGAATAAGCTTGTGAACTCTTCACAAAAGTGTTTTGGCAAACAGAGGAAGTTTTTTCCCCAGTGACTCACTCTTGTCATGCAATATTATTTCACTCCATCATAAACACCTTGTCACCACTGAAAGGGCACCTTTGGGTGTAAGTCCAGGTCCTAGTTGAAGGTTTTCTGTCTTCTTTATATGCCAAGACAGATGATATACCTATGTATTAGAAGTGTGTTCTTGATCATATAGTATACTACATCAAGATTTTTAAGGCCCATTGGAACAACAAACTCATCTAAATATGTTGTAATATACAGTGGTCAGCACATTATGCCCCATATAACATCTGGATTCACGAGATAAAACCTTAATCCCTATAGTACATCCTGTTCAAATCTTTTCCAACCAGTTAACTTCCACTGTGTAAGCTTGACCGTCAAGATTGAAACATACAGAAAACATGATACAGAAAGCTACAATAATGAAAGGATTAAGCATCCAGTAAGCATTTTTCATTTATAAAGTATTAATGGAAAGCATCTATAAAAAGATAAAAGGAACTGCTGTGGTGTGTGGGGGTGAGAATACCGCCTCTTTGTCCATCATTGTGAATCTGATCCTCTTGTAACATCACTAAGTTGTTTTATAGAAAGAGGGACAGCATGCATAGATTAAATGATGACAGCAAAACTACAGTTTTAATTTATATTGCTAACAGGTTCTCCCTAAACAAAATCCTTGAAAACTAGAAGAATTGCACCACCACAATAATTTTGAGTTAGTTTCCTTTTGTTGGGCATTTGTTATTGTGTGTCTTTAAATCATTTCCAATGTATGGTGACTCTGTCATGGGGTTTTCTTAGCAAGATTTATTCAGAGGAGGTTTGTCATTGCCTTCCCCAAGGCTGAGAGAGGGTGACTTGCCTAAGGTCATCCAGGGGGTTTCATGGCCAAGCAGGGAACATACCCGTGTAAAAAAAATAAATACATGAATTAAATGTTTCCATGAGGCCAAAATATTTGCCTACATGGGAGACTGCACTGCTGTATCTTTATTCAGCACTTTGGGCTTTGGTTCTTCCACTCTGCTATTACTGGATGCAGGTGATTTTGTCCATACTTTTCCTTTGATGTGGCTGAAATAACTATAAATACAGAGCTATGCAGCAGAATTGCCCATCCAGAGTATGGCTGTCCATTGTATCTTTGCATGAACCATTAATAATGTGGAGGTGTGCCTAGAACATTGACTCAGGCCCTCTCTGTATGTGTCTATTTAACTGCAAATGATTTTCTGCTGCAATCATACTTAAACTTTGTACTCATCTGTCTGTCTAATCAAGGGGAGCCAACTGTGGACCTCCAGATGTTTGGGGGCTGTCTTGCCAAAGGCAAAGAGATTCTTTTCTGTGATTCAGAAGCAATACAAAACACCCGTTGTGGTTGCAAAAACCTTGTGATTTAATCTACAGTCAGTTAGTTATATAAAGGAATATGCATAAATCATACCACACAAACTCTACAGTCAGTTATACAAAGGAACATGCATGAAATCATACCAAGCAAACACCTCCATTCAGCTGTAGGGAGCACCGCAACGATAGCACTGGAGTATACCCCTTTTATAGCCATCCAGGCATGGCACTCCAGGCCTGAAAGTCCATGCTGAAGGTCTAATCTTGTGCCAATTTCTTAGGAGTTTTATGGATTTTCGCCAAGACCATTTCACTCCTCGATCATATCCTGCCTAGGTCTTTGATGGCATTGTTGTTTTTACAGGTGTTAGCCATAGGCCTGACACCACTTCAAAGTTTGCTATCTTTAGATTTCTCCTTATGCATTTTCAGCTGCATGTTATGTCTTTGTCTGGATCAGCTGTGTAAGCTTCTAGGTGGTTGGATTACTCCCTGTGTTTTCCCATCTATATGTTATCGTTTAGTCTAGGTCAGCGTGCTATCTCTTTTAAGTGTTTAGACTTCTATGTGTTATTTTTAACAGACATTAGTAAGACACATGATGCAAGGTTTTGCTGAAAGAAATGAAAAGAGGCTCCATTTTGGTAACATGGAAGAGAACAGTGACAGGCCATTACACCTCCTCAAGATACAATATGTCTTCCTGGGTTGTCCGTGCAAGGGCTACAACTCTCATCAGACCAAGTCAATGTAGGTAAGAGAGAGGCATTATGAGCATTGAAAAGCAAGATATAGCTGGGTAGCCACAGCTCTCCACATTAATTTAATTCAGTGTTGTCCACTATGATTGTCAATAGTTCTCTAGGGCACAGGTTTTTCTTTGCTGTGCTGCTTGACATCATTTTATCTGGGCATATCAAAACTCAGTGCAGGATAGTCTGCATGTACTATGTCACTGAGCTGTGCTTCCTGTGTACAAAGAGCAGCTATATGCACTTGATGCCCCAAGTGCCTGTGTCATCTCAGGGACACCTCAGGAGCTTATGCAACAAGCAATTGCACACATTCTGCAACACTGCACCCATCTTGAGATTGCAAGGGAGAGGATGCTGGAATGTGCTTCTTAAATCATGTGATGTGTAGTCACTTGGGACAACTTGTGCCAGCTGTGCTTATGGCTTTGGAAGATGGGTGAAGATGAAACCACCTTATTCCAAGTCAGTTATGGCATTAGTCCTCTTAGGTAGTTTTACGTATGTTTAAAATGTATCATATTTTTCTCATAATTCACATCTGATTGATGCTTTCCTGCCAAATTTGATTTAAGTTGCAGAGTGGATTTATATATAGGGTATATGACAAAAGATTAAAGCCACTGATCATAAACTGAAGGGGTTAATGTTAACTGGTCATAAACTGAAGGGTTTAAGGGAGGGAGAGAAGGGAATATTGAGATTTTGTATGGAGTTTTAATATGTAAGTCACCTCAATTATCTTTGATAGAGAGGCGGGATACAAATAAATTTATTATTATTATTATTATTTAACACACTAGCTACTTCTTTGAAGTTAGAATGGATGCTTTGGTATATATGGATGTTACAAAACTGGCTGTGGCCAGAGGCTTGGATAAGAGGGGGAAGTTTAAAATATAATATTGTTTAGGATTGTGATAACACATAGATATATAATATTAAGATGTGATTATATAGGTAGCTTGATTTATTATAGGTGTTGATAATTATAAATAAATAATGTCACTGTGACTTACTGGAAAAAAGGGTGCAAAATGGATTGAATATATGATTCCAAGTTTGTTATGTCTGGTGGCAGTAGAAAAACAGTTCATTCACACAGCTCATGCCAAATGCTGGACCTCCGGATGGTTGAATCTTACGTCACTGACATAGACAAAGTTCAGGAAGCTTGGGGCTAAAGTAACCAATCATATAAATACACAGTCCCAAGGGGATAGATCCTGTGATTTACTATAAATTTTTCTGAATGCATTGTGACTGTAGACTTGACAAAAAACTTGTGAGTCTGTCTCTTAAGGTTTTCTTTTGGACAATGAAGCTATTCTTTGACTTAGAGTCTGAAATCTGTCTTTTGGGGCTGAAAGAAGATCTGTGGACAAGCTGGATCTGACCGTTTTTAGCCACCCGGTGTCCTAGTTTTGGAATGAAAACAGCATATAAAAGTAGATGTTGATGCTAGTGAAGATTGTTGTTTGGCAGCAGTGCTCCAAGATTTCAGAGAAGGGGCTTTTCCAGCTGTATCTGAAGTTGTCAGGGATTGATCCTGGCATATTTCGTATTCAAAGCATGTGCTTTGTGATTTAGATACAACCTTTTCCTATAAACATATAGAGGCACATGTATTAGTGTATGATCAGTCATCTGCAGCTGCAGACATACTGTGAGCTTTCTCTGCTAATATTATCAGGGGGTAATAATGTGTAGACTCAGATAATGCACTAATTCATTGGCATCCCTGGAAATATTGCTGTCTTATCTTGATTGCCCAGGGCCCTTTTGAAATGTGATCACTACTACATACTTACATGTCTCTCTATCTTTATATGGGTCTGTGCAGTCCTCACATATGTGTGAGATGAAATACACTGTGGTTCTGAACGCAGCTGGCAAAAGTTAGGTTTTGTCCTAGAATTGCCAGAATCCTCTCAGCCAACATGTCTACAAGTGTGACAACAAAGCTGAGGGCTGGAAAAGACTTACATGGCCATTTAATCAATTCATAATACCCACACCTTCCTTGACAGATGCTTGTCTAGTCCATTTTCTAAAAAAAACAACCTCCAAGTGATGTGATTTCACAGTTTCCTCTGGCAATTTTCTCCATTTCCTGACTCTGCCTATCTTTAGAAAGTTCGTCTTCATATATAACCCCCTCCAGCTTAAGTCCCTCTGCTTTTTGTCCTTGAACACACAGAGCAATTGCTTACTGTCCCATTTCTGTATCTGAAGACTGCTAATCCAATTGTTTTAGCTTTTAATCTTCACCCTTGCCCTCTCATCTTGATGTTTGCATGTGGTGGAGCAGTAACAATGAATAATGAATACTTTAGAAA
This sequence comes from Sceloporus undulatus, assembly GCF_019175285.1. Lineage (NCBI taxonomy): Eukaryota > Metazoa > Chordata > Lepidosauria > Squamata > Phrynosomatidae > Sceloporus > Sceloporus undulatus. The sequence continues at coordinate 213,622,334 of NC_056523.1, forward strand.
TAACAGCTGGTGTCTCATTCTCTTTATTGCAGCACCTGCAAATTTTGGTGTGAAATGTATCACTGAATACTTAAGATGACAAGTCACGCTAGGGAAATCAGTATACGAGTCACTGGCAGAGTATATGTGTAACATTCAGCTGGCCATGTTTAGAGTCTTTAGTCATTGAGTTAGTGATGCAGCTTGGCAACCGCAGACTTCCTACTGGGAACCCGAGTAAAATGTTCCAGAAGTACTTCTTGAGAGTTTTGTTCATTTTGAGGACCCACCTGTGAAGTCTTGTCGCACTGTCGAGTTCTGGGCTTTGACTAAAAGCTTATTCATTTATCCCTCATTATGCCACTCAGTCTTTCATCATCTTAGTGACTTTTCAGTTGATGATTTGCAGCCGAATGGTAAATAACTTCCACTGAAGAACACTACATAACTGTGATTTTCATTCCTTGATGGTGCTTTACGCAAGTCATTGCTTCATGCTGAGGGCATGCATGAAAAACATGCATGAGTGAATCAGCACAAGAAGGAAGATGTCCAAATGGTAGCTAGTTCAGTAGATATTCCCTTTTAACACAATTGGATTGTGACCTTCAGTACAAGCTGGGGGCTAAATATGGCCCCAGGACAGCCAAAGTTGCCTATGCCTTGAATGAATTGAGATAAGGCTACTTATCTGATGTCCCAGTGAACTAGGCCTGGAGAACAAATCCAATTACATTGCTGCTGTGTGTATATATATACCTACCTTTCAGTTGTCTGTGGACATATGGCAATCCCATAGATTTCATGGGGTTTATTAAGGAAGAAATACACAGAGGTGGTTTTGCCAGTTCTTTCCTCTGAAATACAGCCTACAGCATCTCCTATTCATTGGCAATCTCTCATCCAAGTACTTACCAGGTGTACCCTGCTTAGCTTCCAAGATTGGACAGGGTCTGGTGCCTTTAGGGTATTTAGGCAGCTCAGTGTTTCCTTTGCCCTTCAACATCTCACAGATGAAAACTGGAATACATGTGTCCAAGAAATATTAAAGTGTGATAAAAAGGTTATGGCCAGGCAAAAAGAGGGTAAACCCGATTAACGGGGAAAATATCTACAACATTTTAAGCAGTAAAATCCTGTTATTGATGTCCTACATTTAGGAAAGCCTGAAAACTGAAAACACACACATGAGCCTACAGATTCTTCCTTCTTGCCCTGCTGCCGAGTCAACTTTGTTCAAACTACTTTTGCACTTTGAGCTCAGTTTGCAGCAAATGAAATAATCCGGAGACAAAGAAAAGTGGGAGGATGAGAAAAAAAAAGATTGGGACATTTTAAAGCAGCTGAAAAAGTGGGACAGCAAATGAGTAACTGGGACCATCACTGCTGAAATGGTTCAACTGGAGGATATGATAGGTCAACTGTTGCCTTAAATGCAATGTCTTGGCCCCTCCTAGATTTCTCTACTTTCTGGGAGGGTAAATTTATAGAGGTAGTGTTTAGTGGGTAAGTTTATAGAGACTGTACATGCAGTAAATATGGATCTGGCTGTGCAAATGGGATATGAAAAAAATGATTTCAGAAGTACAATCTCTTTAACCTTACCCCAATCATTCCCTCTCTCTTGTCTGTGGTAACTGAGTCTGCCTGGCTTGTGGAAGGACTGAACAAACTGAGCAGTTCTTTACTTGAGCAGCGGGCACAAAGAGCTCTTGCTTCAAGACAAAGGGATGGTAGCTGGGGAGGATTGGAGACCCCCAGCTGCTATTTGGCTTCCAGCAGCAGAAGGAGCAGCAAATTCAGCGGGAAGTCCTGCCTTCACAGTTTGAGAATTTAGGCCTTAGAAGATAACTCTGCATTCACGGTGGGGAGCCCAGTCATTTCATCTGCTTATGATAGATCACATCCTCCCATACATCACAGCTTTTTTTTTTTTTTTTTTTGCTTTTTTTTTTTAGTTGTACATTTGCACAAATAGGAAATGTCTGGTCATTCGCCATGCAGTTCCTTTCAATCCTCTGTTTTCACTTTGGGGTTTATGTTTTTTGGTGCTGTTAAGTAATGGGGGAATTTGATCAATTACACAGAGAGTGGTTGTACAAAATGGTGTCAGAAGCAGGGATGTAAATCTTTGCGTATTTCCTTTTCCTATGCAAGAATAAATAATTTCAAAAGTTTTCTCTTAATTAGATGCAATTACAATAGTTTTTGCACAATATTTTCTTTTCCATCTTGGGACTTTTTTTTTATGAAAAAGTGTGCAAAAAACTTGGACACATTTTTGGGGTTTGTCCAAAACAACATGATCTATGATGTCACATGGTGTGCTTTTAGGAAATGCACAATGTGAATTTACAGGATATACAACTGAGGCATTTTAGCCATTCTTCAGACAGGTTTAGACAAGGGCTTGACTTCTAATACACTGAAAAGATGAGAAGCAGCACAAGCAATAGTGATTACATTAGAGGGTTAGAGACTGCCAACACATCCTTATGTGAAGAGATTTTTGAGGGGAGCTACTTTGTAGTGTCTACTGACATGGCACATATTTCCTTCAAGGGATTTGAATTTGGTTTTAATTGTGTTAACCTGTCATTTGAGCCCCAACAAACATGCCTTTTGTCTTCTAAGACTAAAAGTTTTATTTCTGGTAGCAATAATAGCTTCATGGAGTTTCAGAGTAAGGAGCATGATCAATTAATGAGAAGGTTTGCCAGTTTTTGAGCATTACTCGGGACCAATTTTTATTCAAAAGACATCATTGACATCTCCTATATCGAGGGTCTTGCTTCTCTCTATATTGTGCCCCCAAACATCTCAGTCATTGAATAAATAGTGCCATACTGTACTTCTAATGTGTGCAGAACAATGCAGATTTATGTAGACAAAACAAAACAGTTGAGATCCAGAAAGGACATGTTTGTGTTACTCAGTCCGCAAATTTTAGAGACCAAGGCTTCTTCAGAGATTAAGGTGTGCATATTTATGTGTTATGCCATTAGGAACCTAGACCTCTTTATGTTTGGGCACGTTCAACTAGGGCAATGGCCACAACAAGAGCTTATAATTGAAACACTTCATGAGATGATATGTGCTGGGCTGCAGGATGGAAGGAAGCATCAACATTCATAAGGTGCTATAAGACTGATAAATTCAAAGCTGCAGAAGCAGCCTTTTTAAAAATGAGCTCTGCAAGCAGTACTTTAAACAGAAGCAGCTTGACACATACAGTATATAACGGCTTGGGTACATCCCAGAGGATTGTGATTGCTCCTCTGCTCCAACCATAGTTTGAAGTCTGTGTGTATATGTGCCTTTAAATTGCCTGTTGAGTTATGATGCCCCCATGAATTTTGTAGAGTTTTTTTTAGGCAACAAATACTCCAAAGTAGTTTGCCATTTCATTCCTCTGAAATATAGCCTACAGCACCTGGTATTCATTGGCAATCTCCCATCAAGTATTAACCAGGGATAGCCTTGCTTAGCTTCCAAGATCAGATCGGATCTGGTGCCTTTAGGATATTTAGACCCCGAGATGTTGGCACTCACCATGATTAGATGTACAGAGGAGCAGTCTACTTTGCTCTGAAGTTAGGAATAGTGAGGATGAACTATATTTCTGTCTTGTTGAATTGAAAATTTCTTCAATTTCTGGATCCCTTCTTTGTCTTTCTGATATTTCTTTGTAACTAAGTGTGATGGCTGGACTATATAATGAAAACTGAGAGCGAGAGAAGGAGTCACTGGATTCGCTAGAAGAAGGGGGGAAAGCCACTAACCCCCCCCCCTTTATTGTTTGCTGCATGATATGAATTTCTCAGCTGTATTTTTCTATAATCCCAGGCCTCTTTACAAGTGATTATTCTTTCCTATAAAACAGATTACTAGTTTGTGTTCACTGAGACTTTAGCCAGGAACTGACTGCTTTTGCTAGCATGCAGGGTCAACAAGGGGACATTTCATTCTGTGAACTGTGTTTTTCCCCAGATATGGTTGCATACAATGAGTTGTAGCATGCAACCAGGGGGGTGTATCCTTATATGACTTGTAAGGCAAGTGGGATGGTACCTAAGGACTGAACAGCTACAGTCCAATTGACGATCTCATCAGATGTTGAGTGTTGCCAATTGGTCAGGAAAAAAAGCACGGCTTGTTCTTGTTGTGACTTTAATCTTGATACACAGATGACAGTGAGTGAAAACTTTCACAGCACTAAGATAAACATTGCTACCTGGTTATTTCCTCCCATAAAAATGCTATTTAAAATCAGCATGTCCATGAACCAGACCTTGGAAAAGTTACTTTTTGGTATAGAAAACAGGATTCTCCAGCCTGTATTGCCACCAGTTGGGGATTTTAGGATTCTCCTTTGAATACCAGATATTGTGGACAAAACTAGCAGGTTTCTGATGTTCAGGACTTCTTTAAATATGTTATTGAACGCATATTAGAGGAAATGAAGTATTGTTAAGCATTGTATGTATATTAGAAAGATTAAGATATGTGGTCTCTTGGGAAGGGGCAAGGACATAAAATGTTGGAGGTACGTGGTAATTGGCTGGACATTAAATATACATTTGAACATGCGAGTAGGTTAGATTAAATTAAATTAGAACCAGTGTGGTGTAATAGTTTGAGTGTTGGACTATGACTCTGAAGATCAGGGTTTAATTCCCCACTCAGCCATGAAAATCTTCTGGGTGAGTCACACACTCTCTCAGCACCAGAAAACCCTGTGAAAACCCTTTGCTTTAGCGTCACCATAAATTGTGAATGACTTTAAGGCACACAACGACAACAATTAGAATGAATATGTAAGAGTATGTGTAACTGTAACAACTAAGCTGCAATGTTGTATTATAACTGTGTGCATTTGCCCAAGAAGTAATTGTGAATAGATTCATCATCTTCTGTTTAATACACTCTTTTGTTAATGTACATGCATACCTTTTGGTGTTGCTGCTCTGAGATTAAGTTAGACATGGTGATCTTTGTGGTGGTGTTAGTGTTAGTGGTGGGGAGAACTGAGATATCAGCCCCACCTCATCAACCCTGAGTTGAAATGTGGACTGTGGGTCAGATCCTGGAAAGATTATTATCTTTGACCAAAGAGGTTTCCTTTCCTCCTCTACAGAAAGTCTGATAGGGGGTTACAGACTGCCATTAGGGATGTCCTGAGGACATCCCAGTTTGAAAAAGGGGCGTCTCTTCTAGATGCCCCTACTCCTATTACGGACAGAGTCCATAACAAATGGTGGCAGCCTTTCCACACGGCCGTCACCATATTGACATAGCGGACGCTCTGCGTCCGCACATCACACCCTAGAAGTGACGCCGCGAGTGTGCGACTAGCACCTCGTGATGTCTTTTCCGGGGCCCAGGAAGGAGCGTGATTTCCGCGCTCCTTCCTCGGAGTGTCCGGGAGCTGCGCGGCTTGGCTGCTGTGGCTCCCGGATGCTGCAAGTGGCAGTGGTGGGAAACCGCCGCATTTTGGCGGACTGTAACCCGCCATAGTCTATATCAGGAGCAAAGAAGAACATCTCTATTAACACATATCAAGAATTTTTGTATCACGACACAGCAGGTTACAAGTACATGTATACAGCATAGAGATTCTCATGATTTTATTGGGTGAAAATACCTGCTGTGTCATGATACACTCAACAACAGAATATCTGTTACTTCTCCATTGTCTGTCCCATGTTGCTTAAATGTAACAAAGAAGGGCACGTTTAGCGATGGGAACCACCTTCCCTAGCAGTTCTTCAGTTGCAGCAGTATCTCTGATATGCTAAGCTTTCCATGGTTATTTCTAACCTCTGGGAACTCTGACAACATGGCTGTGCTTTGGTTTTGAATCCAAAGGCTGTGGCCTCTCTAAAGAGAAATCTTAAAACAGCTGAGGGTTTCTAGGAATTATTACCAAAGGGTATCTGGGCTATTTCCTTTCAGTCTGGCTGCTGACCAGGGTGCTGAAATTTGCATCCCAGTGTTTTAACCCTGCAGTAGACTAAGGGGAGTCCTTCTAATTTCTTTTTCTCTGATTTCTGTGTTCTGCCTTCATTGGCAGCAGATGTACAATTGTTGTTGGTATCTCTGATGAAATGTGGGGAGTGTGGAAAAGAATCCACACAAAAAGAGTCACAAAGGTGACTGTTACAAGCAGCTGTTTAAGCTGGGCAGTCACAGAAGGCAGCAGCTTAGGTGACCAGAAGGGGGATATCCCCAGTGGTGGCAGTGATGGGACAAATAGACGTCCCCATAGACCCACATGCCAGATTTACCTTCTGTGAGAAAAAAGAAGTATACCTCAGGGCATTACTCCATTTTGGAAAAATTATAGATCTATCAGGAAACAGCCTTCCTCAGCAGAACTAACAATTTCGGCTGCCACACTGCAGAAATAAAGCAGTTTGTCACCACTTTAACTGCTATGATGCAATGCTGTGGAATTCTGGGATTTGTATTTTGGTGACCTGTTTAGCCTTCCCTGTTAGAGAGGCTCTCCACTAAACTGCAAATCCCAGAATTTCATAGCACTGAGCCATGAAAGTTAAACTGGTGTCCAACTGCTTGATTTCTTCAGTGTGGCAGCAGCCTCTGTCTTCAGTACTTCTCTGGCTGAGGTTGCTTGAGTTTTTTAAAAAAAAACCATGCAGGTAGTATCAAGTTGCAAACTAAATAACTTTAGAAATTGTGTTTAAAATGCCTGCATCCTAACTAATGAAAAGATTGAGTTAAAAAAAAAAGCAATCTACTGCACTTTCAACTCACCATTCTGTCTGATTGAGAAAGGTGGCGGGAGCAAAGAGAGAAAGTACATCGAAAAGGGGAAGTTTTCATATGACCACCAACCCTAGAAGTTTCTTGCATCACATGCTCTGGTTATTGAGAATTTATGATCATGCATTGCAATAGACAGAAGAGCAAACAGAGAAACCCGAGCTAAAGAAATCAGAATGAATATAACAATACAAGGGGCCCTATGTTATCTAAAATCTGCAATTGCCCAATAAAGGGGCATGTGTAACAGAGAGAGAATGCTTAATCTTACAGCACCTTCTTTTTTCCTTCTAAATTTATATCTAGTTACCTTGCACCGACTGTTGCCTGGCCTTCTTTTAAGCACGATGAATCACATGTAATCCAAGCAAATAACACCTTACTAGCCAAGGAAAAAACTTCAGTGTTCCAAGTTTCTGCTATTTAAAAGCTTTGGCTTGGTGCCACTTCAGAAACTTTATATACGTACCCTGTAGATATCAATAGTATTCACTGAAGTATTATTTTCAAGGTTGGCTATTTCCTTAAATAAATGAAGGGACCCTTTGAATCATTTTGGCAACCCGTCACATACCATGCAGTTATGCATGTAACCTGGTCAGCTCAAGGGTATCTGTGTGGGCACAGAGCAGAGTCTGCCGGCCTTGGTAAAGAACTTGATGTATGCAAAGGGTCAGAGAAGTGAGCGAGAAGAAAAGGTGTAAAAATCTGGATGTCATGTTTAATTTTCACTGCCTGGAGTCAGATCATTGGATGCACAGAGGCTTTTCAACACACAGGAATTCAACAGCTGGTCTACTTATTCAGGGGACACTCCATTAGGTGTGGAACTGCTAGAGGTCACAGCCAAGATATCAGTCCTCCACCTCCTTTTCCAGCCTTAAGTATTTAAGCTGGAATGTCCATATTGCTTCTGACAGAATAGTCACCACATGACAGGAAAGCTTAAAGCCAGCTCTGCTTATGAAGTATGTGTGTTGTCTAAAGCAGTGGTTTTCAACCTATGATTTCCCAATTATTGTTGAATCCCGAGTGTTCCCAGAATCACACTCATGGAGCCAAAGTTCAACAATGGTGATGCCATGTTGGGGACTATTGGTCTAAATAAAATAATATTTGTAGCAGAAGAGACAGAGCCATGTTGCACATCCAGATAGGAATTTGCTTTACCTCCCCCCCCCCTTTTAAAAAGTAGCAGTTCATTAACATTACAGTGGGTGTGTTGTATTGGCAGACAAGTGATTTAACAGCCTGCAGATCACCATACCCCATATTATTCCATTTACCAGGTCATCAGTAATGCCCATGGAATAATATGGGTCACAATCTTTCAAATTTTTTGCCATCTGTGGGGCCTCCAGAACCAAACCCCCATGGATGGGAAGGGTCCACTTTTTTAACACTAGCACTTGTTGTTGTTGTTGTTGACTTTATTTTTATCACACCATTTCCCCAAGACTGAGACTCAAGGCAACTTACACATTAAAAAAGATTGCAATTAAAAATATACAATAAGCAAATATTAAACCATATTAAAAAAACATGCATTGTCAATTTTAAAAGCCAATTAAAAATGAAGTGTAAAACAATATAGCACTTAGTCTTTTCCTTGAAGCTTTGAATTCTAAAGGACTCTCTCTCTCTCTCTCTCTCTCTCTCTGTGTGTGTGTATTATATATACACACACACACACACACACATACATTTTCACCTGATACTGGAAGGATAGCAAGAAGGAGCCCATTCAAGTCTCACTAGGGAGGGTGTCCCAAAGTATAGTGCAGCTGCTGAGCAGAACCTCTCCCAAGTTCCCATCAGCCAGACCTATGAAAGTGGTGGGCCTGAGACAAGGGCCTTTCCTGTGGACCTCAGGCTCATATTGGGAGATACGCTCTGTCAGATAGTGTGGATTTAAGCCATATATGGCTTTATAGTTATTAATTTGTTGTTGGTGTTTGCAAACATACAGTATACTTAAAAATTGAAAAATGGGCCAACATCCTACAAAGTGCCCTACACTCACTGTTTTGGAAGCAATAAGTAAATGCACAACTTCCTTCTTAAGCAGCAGAAATGTGTCTCTTCTTTTTCTTTCCTTCCAGTAACACACGGCAAAATAAACCAATTGATTTGGCATCACTGTGTTCAGAGTCTCTCACCCCCTACCCCTGCCAAGCAGCTGCCAGTGAAGTTGAGCTGGAGCAGCTCAGTACGTTTGAATGTGGTGCCATTTCTTTTATTTCATAGCGTGACATCAGGAAGATTGGAGGAGACAAAGGGATGCTGCTTTTGGCAACTGCTGTGCATCCCTGACAGAATGTCTATTTCTGCCCATTAATAGTGGGTGTGGAGAGATAATCTGGGGAATGTGGAGGGATAATCTTTATATTGCAGAATCATAGTGGCTCCATGGCATCTCTGTGTGGTCTCTTACTTACATGTGGACTGCCTTCTTTTCTGGATTCCAGTCAACCAGTCCCCCTTTCCAGGACATGCCATTCCACCGCTCATTCATTCAGTTTTATCTTCCCATCTCAAACAGTCAGTATTCAATGCCCACTGAACATGTTTATTACTCACTCAGCTTTTTCAGTCCTCCCTGTCCATTTGGCAGTTTTTGTCGTTGTTGTAATGCTGAAAATCTTTAGGTCCCCACCCCAAGCCAGCTGCTGTCACATGTCACAGTCTTTCAGCTTGCCTGCCATGGTCATGAGAGTTTAATTTACTTGCCATAGCTTTGCTTGCACATATTGTATTATAGAATAATACTGCTAAGTGATGGGGTATATAGTAAGTAATTGCTAATACTGTTGCCCACATTCCTATGTAGTTAATGAGCAGGTGGGAAGAGAGTTGAGGCCATGCCTGGAGACACAAGGTCAGTCTCATGAGATTGGATGGTGTTTCACAGGAAAGAGGGAAAGGAGAATAGTTTGGTTTAATGAGAAATTAAATTGGAGCTTGCTGAAATTTTGAAATTTGTGCGAGGTTTAATGATGCATTATTACTGCTGGTTCTTTAGTCCTGACAACACATGTCCATGGTAACATCTGTAGTTTCAGAATAAAGCTTTATTGATTTTGCAACTGAAGGCTTGGATTTCTGAACGCACTTGTTCCTGTATGAGACATGATGTCACTATACTATCATTATACTCTCAATGTTTCATACAGAGTTCAGAAGAAAAACATCCCAAAGAAACTTGCAATCTACATTTCAGAAATGGGAGGTAAAAACTGGAAGAGAGGCAGAAAGGGCGCAACCTCTCACCATCACCATCAAGGAAATGTAATGAATGAAAGGGAAAATGCAAGGGCAGGCAGCAAAAGATGAATACAGGGAAATACCATTACATCTGCTTTGAAGTCATTTCACTTATAAAAACAGGATGGAGGCAGTTAAACCAACAAGTTCACAGAAAAATTACACTCTGAGGAGGAATTTGGAGGAAGGAGAACTGGATGCAGATCTGAATAGAATTGTGCCCCTCTTCTGTAAGTAGGCCCTCTTGGGAGGCTTCCCTGGGGACAATGACAGGGTTCCTAGGAGTGAGAGGCAGCTGGGTCTAGCCAACCTTTCAGTTTCCCACAGTCCTCAAGAGCAATGCTGCCCAGGCATTTGCAGTGAGTCCTGCCATGGTTCCAGGTTCCTGGCAGCTGACCAAGGGTGCTGGGTGCAAACATCAGCATCCCTGGAAAGAAAGGTTGGGGAGAAAGAGGGAGGGAGATATGAATTCACCAAGATCCAAGGTGGAGGAAATGCCCCATGTATGTGACCCTTGCCAGTATTTTACAGGCCCTCAAATCCTTCATACTCATTGGGTCACTTTTTCTGCCAAAAGTGTGGGGAGGGTGAATGGCCTCTTCTGGAAAGCACTAGGAGGGACAATTTCTTTTTGAAATAGATTGCATTTCAGGGCATCTATGCACTGTGTAAAACCATAAAATAAACAAAACCACCAGACATGGCCAGAAATTAACCACCTAAGATGTTTTTATTCATCCCCACCCCCCACATATTTAGTCATCTATGTGGTTCCAGCAGTATAAAATTGGACCACAGATCTGCTGCAGTCACTCATTTGCCCACCATTGATGTAGGCAGCTCAGATGGAAAAATGGCCTGGGAGGGTGCAATACAATTCAGGTATAGCTCAGTATGCAGAGATTTACACCCAATGCAGACTTTGGGCAATGTACGAACATAAAAAGAGCCTTGTTATATCAGGGCCAAGGCCAATGTAATCCATCATCCTATTTTTCACCATGACAAACCAGATACCTCAAAAGGAAGCCCATAAACAGGACATAAACACAGTAGCGCTCCCCCACTTCTGTTTCCCAGGTCTGAAGGGAATTAGGTTATTATTTGCCTTATTCTCCATATATTTGGCAAATATGGTGGTATCTTTCCTGAGATAGTTTAATACTTCCCCAAGAGATCACAGCTGCTTTGTTTGATCAGATCACTTTTAAGTAGCCCAAAACAACTTATGGGTTTTTTTTAATCACGGTAGGCAATATTATATTCATCATGCCCTTTACGTGGCTGCGTTGTGGACAAAAACCCGAGGTGCATGCTCCAAGTTATGCTACTGTTGTTGTGCTTGTCATATTCTGTCTTCCCTTAACCACTGATAGGCCAAGAGTTTTCAATATTATGCACATGCATGTGCCTCATTATTGGAGCTCTTCACAGTTGGTAGGCTGGAAGATGACATCAAATCTGTTTGAACACTCTTACAGTACTAAACAGATGCTACATATTATACTCGGGGGCAGGTCGAAAAGGAACTTCGTTTCATCTGTATAGCTCTTAAATGTTTCAACAGTGTCCCTTTGTAACAAAATCTGCTTTTGCTGCATTGGGGGAACATGGAAGAAACACTGAACATTCTGCCAGTTTTGTCATCCTGTCAAGAGCAGGTTGGTTGTAGATTAGATGCTGTTCTGCCACTTGTCAGGTGCATACACAGCTATGATTTTATTCCCTGAGTGAGACATAAGCCATCCTAGAACCCAGGTGTGATTTCTGGGATCAGATTAGTGTGCTGTTGTTTTTGTTTTATTACAGGTTGTTCTAGACAGATTACAACCTGTGCAAGGCAGCAGGAGAGTTGAGGGTTACAGAAAATAACTCTGTGTTGAGGATTCTGGCAGGTTTTGCTTGTTTTTGCTTTAATGCTCAGCTCCAGCAGTGACCTTGAGCTAGAGGACTTAATGTTATCCACACACATCTGCCGTGCTGGCAATGATGGGACAGAGTCATTGTGCTGCTTTATCTTAAACTGGAGGAAACAGTAAAGAGAATGGTTGGGGGAAGGAGCAGGTTTAGCAGTTATTCTGTTCTATCAGGGAAAAATATCTGGTGTTTAATCCATAAACAGTAGCAGTAGCCGGTTATAACCAACTGATAAAAATAGTGACAAAGTTTTGGAGTCAACAGAACTCTTTTTCAGGCTGGATGTTAAGCAAAACTACAGAAAAAGAAAAGTGAGAAGACCTCTCTCCTTGACCTTCTTGATCAGTGCAGGATTTCTCAGCCTTTGGCACTCTAGATTGGGGTTCCCAACCTTTTTGACTTGCGAAGCACTTATTTCTGTGGCAGAGCCCTTAAGAGGTCTACCCTATGCTTTACAAGGTAATGGTATTAAGGACTATATATAAGAATATATTTTTATTCTCTAATTTCATTCAATGTTTATTTCTTTCATTTTTCTGGAGTGTCCTCAGAGCACCTGGGAAGTGCATGCGGAGCCCTAAGGAATCCTCAGAGCACAGGTTGGGAACCCCTACTCTAGATGATTTTGACTTCTGCTCATATAATCTTTGCCAACTGGGTGTGCTGTCTGGGGCATCCTGGCAGCCAAAGGTAGATAACCACTGGATTATAGTGATATCTGTATGTGGGGCTGTCTTTGAACTTCAGTCAGTTCAGAATGTTGCAGCCAGATGTTGATCAGGTCCAATTATACAGACAGTGTGCTTCCTAGTCTCCAACAGTCTATTTCCAGGCTCTATTCAAAGTGTTAATTGGTACCTTTAAAGTAATCAATCAGTTGATCAATCAGTGCCTTTATTGCAGTCCACAAAACATGAGGCAATAAATAATTAAACACAACAATATTAAAACAACATATAATTATCCAAATATGCAATAAAATATCAATATAGATATACAAATTAATACACAATAAGGAATGTATTGAAATATATTTAAAACATTAATATTGTTTTAATGTGAGAGCTAGACAGTGAAGAAAGTGGATAGGAAGAAAATTAACTCATTTGAGATGTGCTGGAGAAGAGAGTTGAGGATATTGTGGACAGCCAAAAGAACAAACAGATGGGTATTAGAATGAATCAAGCCAGAACTCTCTCTGGAAGCCAAGATGATTCAATTGAGGCTGTCATACTTTGGACATGTAATAAGAAGGCATGACTCATTAAAAAAAACACAATAATGCTGGGAAAGAAAGAGAGGAAGACTGCGTGCAAGATGGCTATTCTCAATCAAGGAGGTCACAGACGTGAACCTGTAAGATTTGAGCAGATTTGTTGAGAATAAGAGTCATGGAGATGTCTCATTCACAAGGTCACCATGAGTCAAACTCAACTTGAAGACAGGTAACAACAGAAATGGTAAGAGTTGTTCAACAGTGGAAGATGTTCCCTCTGATTGTGGTGGAGTCTCCTTCTTTGGAGGTTTTTAAACAGAGGCTGGATGGCTATTTGTTGGAGGTGCTTTGATTGTGTCTTCCTGCATGGCAGGGGGGTTGGACTCAGTGGTCCTTGAGCTCTCTTCCAACTCTATGATTCTGTGGTTCCCTGGTGGTGTGTAAATCATCTGCTCAAGGGCTCCTTTTATTCTGCAGAGATCTACTATGGTTAACTCCCAATAATGCTGTCTACTATGTAGTATAGCCCTATGGATTTTAACAGCCAAGAGGAAGAACATGGCATCCTCTTCTGGTACCATTTTTAGCAGATATCTCAAGTATCTAAAGATGTTGACCTTTAAACCCATAAATGACTTAGGACTAGGTTACCAGATGCCTTTCTTCATATGAGCATGCATGTTGGGAACCTCCTAAGAGGCCCTTCCCTTTGTCCTTCCAAATTCCAATGCATTTTGCAAGGAACTTGAGCAAGGGCCTTCTCAGTGATGCATGCTGATAGTGCTGCACCAAGATTATTTTGTGGTTGATAGGCTGTCAGAAACACACTTGCTGAGCCAAACCTGAAACTAGGAGGTGGACATTTGTGGTTCTATAAGAATCCTTGTGATGTCACAGACCTGGGATAGGAAAGGGTTGGCTGGCTGCTGGACCTCCTTCTGGGACAGATGAATGTGGAAACAAGCATGAGGACAGTGGCAATCCAGAGCCAGTGGAGAACATCCTATGACGTTTTAAAAATAAACATACAGGTGGCAAAGTGTGCCCATTTTGCTGTTACAAATGCAGCCATTCCCACTGCAATACACAGATTACATGGGGAGTTTTGCCCAACTTTATGCTGCTGTTGTGGTGGTGGTGGTATTGTAGAAGCTTTACTGTCTGGCCTTGGGGGGTCCACACCCCCAGGCTCTGTGTGGTTGCTGCCAGGGCTGTTGAAACAAGAAGGCTTTTCAGTTGCAACATTGGAACTCCAGTCCCAGCCTGACTTCAAATAGCATACAATGAGCCCTAGTGAGTGCATCTATCATTTTCCTTCCTTCACTCCTGTCTGATACACTGAGAATGGACAAGCATAACACACAAACACACAATGTCACGCTGTACTAGAGCGATCTTGTATCAGCTGAGAAAGGGTGAGGAAAAGGATAGGGTGCCCAGGCTTTAAAGCTGTGTCACTTCACATACAAAAACCAAGCTTTCTCCAGTGCCACTTGCAATTTCCCAAGACTTCAGCTGGCACTCTAAGTCCTGGCAATCCTGCATCTAAAACCTCTAATTAATGGCCTTCTGGTGGCTAGAAAACTTTTTCAATTTAAACAGACACTTGGCCTATTGAACTTATCGTCTCTGCTCTGCTATGCTTTAACCTGCATTTTAATTTAATTATGTTTAGCTGGCTACAGGCTGTTTTGTCGGCTGACGTTTGATTTGTAGAATTCAAAGATATAGCTGTCTTTGTACAAAGTAGAATGAAGTCTACGAATGCTCATGTGGCCAATTTCTTTAAGTAAATCTCAAACGTGCTACAAGATTTGATTTTTAGATGGGCTTTTTTATAGAGTGCTTACTTGTTTTAACTGTACATTTTACACCGAGGGGGGGGGGTCATGTGTTTTAAGAAAAGGTTGTGTGCCAGAATAATAAAATATATATGTAAAATATACAAGTTATTATTTGTTTGTATGGAAGCATGCACCCACCTGAAGGACAGAAAAGTGGTCAACTCAGAAGCAGGATTACTACAGCAGTGAGAACTATCTAGGTCTATATTTCCAAGTTCTGAAATTCCCTTGCTCCCTTGAAATTACCAATCACAGGGATACATGGACTTCTATTTATGAAAAAGAGGGATGCTGGGAAAGATTCTTAAAAGGATTTTGTTGTAAAGTGTGGGATTTAGTACATAAACCTTTTGAGCCATGCTTGCATTATAAATGAAAGTGGTGCCAGAGTGAATTAATGCTTAATAAAGCCAACGTAATTGGACACATGAATAAGCTCAGATACACTTTGAAGTTTTTCCAAAACTATGAAAATTGAAATCGAGGAAGGAAATTCCAATGGGAAAAACAAGTGATAATTGGTCACAGTATTCAAATTCCATTGAGATGAATACATCCAAAAAAAAAAGAAAGAATTTAAAAATATTATTAAACTGTAGAAATTAAAAGGCTTGTGTGCTCAAAACATGGAAATAAATCAAAAGTGGCATCGTATGCAATAGTTACAAGATTGTAACCTAGAGTTATGATCTCGTAACTGCTGGGGATTGTTCTTTATGGTTGTTAAGAACTGAACACGACCCCAAAAACCTAGCTGACAGTGTCCCAACCAAAGGGTTATCATGGCACTGCAGATCAGGGCATTGGGAAAAGATGTTTGCAGTGGTCTCCTAGTCACGAGGTGCATTGAAAGAATCTGTTATGGCAAGAGCCTGAGGCAGTCTCTTCAACTGCCTGTTCTTGATGAACCTCATGCATGAGAGATGACTGCTGATATCATTTCCCATTTCTCCAGTCTACAGCACCTTGAAAACACTTTGGTTGTAACACTGCCAAAATAAAAAGGTAATTTTATTTGTTTTTGGTGGTGGAATCATTAGATGTAACTACCATGACAGAACACTATGATGGTAGTTATGTTTGATGAGGATCTTGGCTAAAGTGTGCAGAATCCAATATCACATGAGCAGACATCTGGTCTTGTAATGATATTTCACCCACCTTCTCCCCTCTGAAAATCCCTGCTCAGTCCCCCTGAAAATCTGCTCTAGAGGATCCTATAGCTCTCCACAGCAGACTTTGTGAGTCTACACTGGACTGCAGAGGAAGAGAGAATCACCATTCTCCCAGTTTCACTGATGGAAGCATTGCTACTGCAGTTAACAGAGTTGTAAAATCATAGTGTTTGAAAAGACCATAAGGGCCATCCAGTCCAACCCCTTTCCAGGCAGAAACTTTCAATCAAAGCACTCTGTACAGATGGCCATCCAGCTTCTATTTAAAAACCTCCACAGAAGGAGACACCAAAACACTTTGAAACAGTATATTCCACTGTCAAACTGCTCTTACCACCAGGAGGTTCCTTCTAATGTTTAGGCGTAATCTTTTTTTCCCCTGCAGCTTTCTTCCATTTCTCTGTATCATAGTTCCTGGAGCAGCAGAAAACAAGCTTTTGCCATTCTCAATATGACATCCCTTCAAATATTTAAACATGGCTATCATTTCACTTCTTAATCTTCTCTTCTCCAGGCTAAACATGCCCAGCTGTCTAAGCCACTCTCCATAGGTAATGGTTTCCAGACATTTCACAATTTTGGTTGCATTTCTCTGGATATACTGCAGCTTTGTGGTGCCCAGAACTGGTCAGAGTATTCCAGGTGAGATCTGACCAAAACAGAACAGAATAGTACTATTACTTGTCTCAATCTTGACTCTGTACTTCTATTGATCCCGCCTAGAATCACGTTGGCATTTTTAGCTGCTGTATCACACTGTAGCCTCATGTTCAGCTTGTGTGGTCTACGAAGACTCTTAGATCCCTTTCACATGTACCATTGTCAATCCAGATGTCACCCTTCCTATATCTGAGTCTTTCATTTTTTTCTACCTAAGTGTAATACCTTACATTTCTTCCTGTTGAAACTCATTCATGAATTCATAAATTTGCTAGTCCAAGTCATTGATGACGATGTTGAACAGCACTGGTCCCAGGACCCCACTGCATCCCACTGGTTACTTCTTTCCAGGATGAAGAGGAGACATTGTTGAGCACCTTTCGGTTTGGCTGGACACCCAATTTATTTTTATTTATTTTATTTATTTCAAGGATTTATATTCTGCCTTTCTCACACAGTGAGATACAAGACGGGTTACAATATATTAAAAAAGACAGAGCTAAAACATTGATTATAAAAGTTAAAAAAATAATTAAATACTAACATTAAAATATAAATTAAAAATCATTAAATATTAAAACAGCAAACCACATTACTCAGATAAAATCTACTCACCAAATGTTTGTCTTAAAAAAAATGACAAATCCACTTTAGAGTTGCATTCATGTAATATTTCTTTAAAATGTACAATCTGTGGCCAGAATTCTACTAGTGTCTTATGAAGGTGTAAATAAGTCCCCCTGCAGAAACATTGGGGCAACCCAGACAGCCCCAAAGGGATAGGCTGGAGGCGCCCAGTTTCCCTCTAGAGGGATGCTGCAGCAGCCAAACTGCGTGGCATCTCTCTGGAACAAAAAGAATCCAGAAAAAACAGTTTCTTTTTAGCATGCCAGGACAATGTCACCAGTGCGCCACTGGCACACTGTGACCCATCCAAGATGTAAGCGTGGCGCCTGGAGGTGCAGATGTGGCCTTGTGCTTATGTCACACACGTGCACTATGTATGGATGGCGCCACATAAAGATGACGCTATACATATGTGTTAGGGTTCCAGAGTGTGCAGTTACTGCATGCTTTGGAACCCTAATTTTGGCGCAAGCACGGCACTTTCAGCCCATCTGTTTCTGGCCATTGAGAATTTTATTGTCCAATGGGTAATGTCCTCATTCATCTCAAGAATTCACATGCAAAGTGGACTATTGTGCATGTGGTATGTACGGAAGCATATGCACATTTGGGTGTGCTTTTAATTGCATAACTTGCCATTTAATTATACAATACAGGGTGCATAGCACAGCCCAGTAATTCTGTGTGCAGAGATTTCTTTTATTCAATCCCAGTTTAAGCCTATTTCCATGTATATGGCCAGTATGGTGTAGTGGTTTTCGTATTGGACTAGGATACTAGAAGACCAGAGTTTGAATCCCAGCTCTTCCGGGAAACCCATTGGATGACCTTGGGCAAGTTACACTCTCTCAGCCGCAGAGGATGGCAATGTCAACACACTGAAAAAAAACTTGCCAAGAAAACCCTATAATAGGGTCACCTTAGGTCTGCCATAAGTTGGAAACAACTTGAGGGCACACAACGACAAAGATGTATTTGTATATGTGTGCATGTGCAAACACACATATGTGTGTATGCACTCATAAACACACACATATCCATGTCTTTGTCTATATGTGTGATTTAGCTTTGGGATCAGAAGACAGTAATCTAGTTTAAGAAAACTGAGTGTTTGTGTCTATTTGCCTTCAAGTTGCCTGTTGTCTTATAGCACCCCAATAATTTTATAGGGTTTTCTGAGGCAAGGAATCCTCAGAGGTTGTTTTGCCAGTTCCTTCCTCTGAAATATAGCCTGCAGCTTCGAATGATTTAATCTGCCTGCTCACACAAAATAAAACATAGCTCTTAATAACTCTTCTCCCAGGTCTCCTTATTTGGCAAACTCCTGTGCTCCAAACAAACACAGACCATGGTGGTTTCTGGATCTCTCCATGCCCTTCAGGGCTCACCTCTTTCATTAGAGGCTGGCTTTTGAGATATATAAGGTGCACACTATGTGAAGTGACACTTTGAAGAGGAAAGCAAATATGAAACAAAAGCAAAGCAGAAGCTACCATGACAATATTTTCTCCCAGCCTCCCTGTGATTGATGAAGAAGTTCTTCAAAGGAGTCACACAGAGCTCTTCACTGCATTCCTTCCCTGTCAACAAATGGAAGTCAGATTTGGACCAGGCAAAGGTGGAGCATATGTCCCTTTATTCTTGTCCAAAGTTAGAAAAATAAACACTCAAATACAATTCTGGTATTAGCATTATCCCAATAAATCATTTCAGAAGGGTTGAGGGATTTATGGTGGATGCACTGGGAGATGCCATTGATATAATCCAGCTGGTTTGGTTTCAGTACAAGAACTAAATTGCAATCCTTTGCAGTTTACTCCTTAGGAGACTTGCATCAGATTGTTCTGTTAACCTATTCCTTAAATCTCATATTGAATTGACAGTAATGGTTGTTTTTCTTTTTTCTTTTCGGGGAAGAGGGGTGCTGGTCAGTTTACAGCTTATTTTAAAAATGATAATTCATAATTAACAACATGGGTCTCCTGTTTATTTCAACTTTGATTCCCATAACAGTGGGTGAGACACTGAATATTTGAATGCCACAGTATATTAAAGAATGAGTTCAGACTTTTCAAACATTTATGGGAAAAAGATGTCACATAATGCTTTGTTGTCAGTTTTCAAGGATTATTTATTCTTTTTGAAGTTGAAGATACAATCCTGACTCAAGTTCACATTCTTAGGCAGTATGGTCCCATGAGGACTGAAATGTGTGCCTTTCATTAATGTGTGAGTTGACTTAATCTAAATCTAAATATTTATAAACAGAACTGCAGCAGGGTTGGCATTTTGTTTGTTTGTTTGCTTTTTGGAATAAGTGCTCACTTCCAACAAAAAACGGCAGAGATAAAATTAGTGTTTTTGTTGTTGTTGTGTGCTTTCTAGTCATTTCCAATTTATGGGACCCTAAGGCAACCCTATCATTGGTGTATAATGAGTCATCTTTTCTGAAAGATGGTTAGCAGTATATTATTCTATACACTATAGTGTGTGCATGAGTGCATGTTTCTGTGCTTCCTAAAATGTTGTCTGAAGATTAATACTGGGAGATTAATTAATCACAACCTATCCAGGCAACTCACAGAGCTGCACATGTTGAAAAGGTTTTCCTAGGGTTCAGTGAAGACCTTGAACATCAATATCCTAGAGAGATCTTTTAGCACCCATGAGATTAACTGAAACAAAGCTTTCTTAGGCCTCATACAGACAGGCCTAAATAAAGCTGCTTCAGGTCACTTTGGAGGTATGCTGTTTAAATTATGCATGCGTAATAAGCACCAAAGCTGCGCTCCAGTCCTTAGGACTGGATTGTGGCTTTGGCGCGGCTTTCAGACTCTTAGTACGCAAGCATAATTTAAACAGCACATCTCCAAAGTGACTTGAAGCAGCTTTATTTTGGCCTGTCTGTCTGGGGCCCTTGTCTTAAAGGTGCTACAAGATCTCTCTATATACTGATTCTACAGACTAACACGGCTATATCTTTGAATTTTATTTATATCCTACTTCTCTTACATGGTAGACTTGTCCAGCTGACCACAATGTAGCAGACTCAGCCAACTACACATACCAAAGTTTACACATGTCTTTCATGTTTGAGTTTGCTAGCCCAAACTCATCTTATAGTGGCCTATATACTTCTTTACATCATCTTAGGGACTAGAACCATTAGTTTCATGTAGAGGAGAGGTGCACATATCTCCCACTGAAACTGATGTCTATGCACTTGGCACTGAACCTGAAAGTAGAGTCTGGGTGGAGGGATGGGGGGTGGAATTAAGATTCTACCAAAGACTAAAGGGATCCCCTCCACCTAACTGTGAATGATGTTGCACACTTTACCTTTACTTCTCTGTTAAAACTAAATGGCAATTGCTTGCTGCAATTGAAAGTTGAGCATTTTTATATTTCCTGATTTCAAAGGGAAGGAATTAATACATCCTGATTCTTCCATTGAAATCAGTACCCGCTAAGAAGTACTTAACTGGAACTGAATTCTGCCTGTATTTTTCATCCAGATGCTATGTTATTAGTTTCATTTTTCTGTTTCCTTTTTATTTTGATATTTTGTGGTGTAATAGCCTGCAGCTAAGCTCTTAATAAATATTGACTGGATTCCATGACATAAAAATGCTCCCACACTTGAAATGAATTGTATGGTTATATATATTTAATCAGACCATGAGAGAACTGCAGTCAACATCTGAAGATTGTTTTAAATTCCATAAACCGGCTTGAGTAATTCTGTATTCTGTCCAGTAATACGTGTGTCTCTATTATATATACTAATCTCAGAGCCTGGAAAAGCTAGTGTTTTTAGACTGCAAGTCACAGCATCAGGGGATTTTGTGAGCTGTAGTCTAAAGAGTAATGTTTCTAGTCTCTGAATCATGATATTGGTTCTCATCTGTTGTTATAAAGTAGAAGAGCACCATTCACACACAACGGGGAATGCAGGCTTAAGGCAACCACAACCTTTGCAAAATAGGGTTCTTTTTCTAAAAACAACAACGAAATCTCTCCAAAACAAGGACTGATTGTGCTCAATGGCCATGAAATGGTGACTGTTGATTAGTTACAGAAAAGATACAGAGAATGAAATGGAGCAATTGGGATCCTGAACAAGAACAGTCCATATTGCAGCATTTCATTGTAGGTGTTATTTGTATGTAACACACATATATTTTACATCATGAGCTTTTGAATTTGACCATATCTTCCTAAGAACCAGCCTGGGGGGAAATGTGAGTGAAATCATACTTTGAAGAAAACTTTTTAATTATTTTTCCTACCACTTTTTTTTTAAAGGATGAAAAGAATCAGGTCTTGATTACAAATGCTTGGCTACAGATGGTAAGTAGTGTTGCCATTTTCCAGCATGAAATGATGAATGTGTTATTATTGAAGATGAATTAATTAATTGACAAGAAACAACTTTGTCATATGATGAACAGGATGAATAAGGAATAAGCAAATTACCTCTGGAATATTTAAAAGTCATGTTTGGTTTTGATTTTTAAAAATGATATTTACAGTGGACAAACTATTATTGGCAGACTGGAGTGTCCATGACTCACCCTGCGGCATATTATACATCAGTGGCATATGCCCATATATGTTCTGATGTGGACACACATATGCCATTGAATTACATGGGGCTTGAGATTGTATTTTTTCCTACCTAGGGTGTGGTGGTGGTGGTGGGGAACCTAACTTCAGTGGATGGAAAGGGTCCCTTGTATCCATATTATCCAGATTACACCAGTTTGATATCCCTTTGTCTACCATCTTGTCATCCTATGAAATTCTGAAATGTTTAGCTTGATAGAGTACCTAGAATTCTCTACTAAAATAGATTGGCAAGGTTTTTTTGTACTCCCAATTATTTAACACTAGTGACCCTGGAGACCAGGGTTCAAATCCCTACTCAGCCATGGAAATCCACTGGGTGACATCCCCCTTGGACATGTTACTCTGTCTTAGCCTAAAATCAAGGTAAAGTTGAATCCCCTTTGAACAAATCTTGCCAAGAAAATCATGTGATAGGTTTGCTTGAGGGCGCCCATCAACTGGAAACAACTTGAAGGCACACAACAACAACACAGATTCTTAGTGTGTGTGTGTGCACATGCATGCACACATGTGCATGACATGAATGGGGAAGAGAATGAGCTTGGAATATCAGAACTGCTACCACAAATCCATAATGCATGGAGTTGTCAATGTGAGCCATAGTTTTTTCCTCAATAAAAGGAAGCCTTCTCTCAAGTTCCATGAATCTGCTAGCTTTCAGTTGTTGGAAGTAAGGTCTGGTGAACCTGTCTAGTCTAGTGAGCTTTCTCTTCCAGTCCTGATTTGCAGAGCTTAAAAATGTTGCTCTTTTGAACAATAAAAAATTCAAGATGCTGGCTGGGAGATTCTGGGTGTGAAATTCAACCTCTTTCTTACCTTCCAAAGCTCTGTTCTGTTCTTTCATCAATGGGAATAGGCAGGTATCCTGTTGCTAGTGGGATTGTGAAATATAGATTTGATGCCTGGACCTGGATAATTCATGACTGATTTCATATACTGTATATTTCTGTGATTACATGTAGTTCCAGCTAGTAGCACTAACGTTAGTGGGCTGGCAAAAAGTCCTCTCTGACCTTTAGAACTTTGAAGGAACTCTAAAGCCTATCCCACTAACATTGGAGTGGTGTCACTGTTGATATCGTCTCAGTCACTTGGTTGTTTCTGTAATCCTGCTTATATAAAAGAAAATATCCAAGCCTCAAAAAATCATATATATGCAGTAAGGCTAGCCCAAGACATTTTTCTACCTGAGCCAAAGAACAAGATAGTGTCCCTGCCCAGTCCATATACAAAACCTACCTTGCCTTTGCAATTGAATATTAGTCATGATGGCACTTCAGTCTCCACCACTGAATGCAGCTTGCTAGTTTAGTGGGTGCAGGGAAGTCCATCCAGTACTTAACTCTTTCCTTCAACACTGCTCCTCAGCATCCCTTTTCTGAAGCAACTGCTTCATTTTGGCTTAATGGTAGGGACAGCCTTGATAACTAGAGCAGTGACACCTGAAATTTTTGGTTTCTGTGACACAGTTCATCTAAATGTACAGCTCAATGATAACCTTCCCACCCCATGAGAATACGTTCCTGGCAGTGGCATAATCTTTCCATCTTTGTGATTACTCATTCACATTGCAACAATATCTAGTTATTTTGAGAAGTATAGGAACAGAATTCCCTGACATCTTGAACTTTATTAACATAATTCTCTTTCTCTGCAGTCCTGGGTTGATGCATATTTGTCATGGGATCAATATGAATATCCTGGAGTACAGAACTTAAGATTTCCATCTGATCAGATTTGGGTGCCTGACATTCTTCTGTACAATAGGTAAGGAAGCAATGTATGAAACTAGTTTTTCAGAACCAAGCAAAAGTCTCGAAATTGGTGCAGATCTATTGAGTTTCAGCATAATTATTTCAATTACTCAAGAATGTTCTATCAGATGGCAGAATGTGATGAGCTGTGCCTCTTTTCCTTTTTAAATCACGTTAAACTAAAATTATGACAGAAGCATTATGCTAGGCATCTTGTATCCAACGTTTTACTACAACTGAAATTCTACATTATATTGGAATGTATAATTTGGCTGAGAACAATCATGCATATAACGTTTTGGCGCCACTGGCCAATTGAAAATAGAAATAGGTGAAACAGGCAAGGTTCTTTAGATTTAGGGATGGAGTGTTTTTGTGCCATTTATCAGTTAATCTGTTTCTGTCTGGTGTCCTTGTCAGTTGTGGCACAGGGTGGGTGCAGGGGGTGTAAATCACAAGTGACATCCCACAGGTGTGGTGACATCCTGGAGGTGTCCTCCTCCCACTGTGATGGAGGGGTGAGTGTGTCCCTTGTACCTTCATTGCAGCCCAGCTCCCTCCCTGGAGGGGGAGCCAAGGTGACAGTGGAGTGATCCTTGCAAGGTGTTTTTTGGTTGAACTCTTTATTTACATTTCTTATTCTCCAATCACCATTTCATGTTTATTTAGTGTTGTTCAATTATATTTATATTGGTTAAGAATTTTTGTAGCATCTCTTTATTCATTAGCATTCGTATTTAGTGATACATAGTATATCCATTTTTTCCTCCTATTTTTGACTATGGCCCAAAGTATGACACCCTCATCTTGGCCTCCAGGGAGCTCTCAGGCCTGATCTGTTCTAGGACCCATTTATTTGGGTTTCATTGGCTGTTCATGATATCCTCAGCATTCTTCTCCAGCACCACATCCTGAAAGAATGTATTTTCTTTCTGTCCATTTTCTTAATTGTCCAGCTCTCTCATCCATACATGGTAAAGGGGAACACAATTGCTTGTATGATTCTGACTTTCCTGCTTAGTTGTGTGTCTGTGCTCTTTAGGACTTTTTCTAGTTCTTTCATAGCTGCCTTCCCCATTCTTAGACTTCTGGTTTCTTGACTGCAGTGCCTGTTCTGATCAATGTTTGAGCCAAGGTATAGGAACCCTTTTACTATTTCCGCATTGTCTAGGTCAGACATTCATGTCAGGGGGTAACCTTTACCATTTAGCATAGCCTAATTGTTTCTCTCACCAGCAGCATTCCTTTGCATCAGCATGTCTGGGGTATCTGCTAGAAATAGTGCAAGTGCTATCAAAAAGCCTACTTCGTATGGCTGAGACTAGCAAACATAGTCTGATTTCTGTCTCCTCCTGACTTATTTTATTCTCTTCCCCAGCCTTTGCTCAGCCTAACAGCTGTCCTATCTGGTTCAATGAGATAAGAGACCTCTAGTGAATCTCATTTATGTCAACAGTCCTCTCCTCCAATCAGATTCTGGAGCTCATATAAACAACCCGGGGGAGTCATTAGATCTTGGCTTTTGATGACCATCTATCAGATTATGTCAGTCAGCTGATTGATCAGCCATTGTGGCACTTATCAGTTTTCTTATCTCGTTTACAATTGAATAGGCATTATGCCTGGAACTGGGCTGTTGCTATGTTCTCAGTAAAGCATATACATTCTCTGATTCACAAAGTTTAGAGTTAGCCTTCTGTATCCATGTGTTCTGCATCCATGTTTCAACTATCCACTGCTTGAAAGTATTCAAACAAACAAATCTGCAAAAGCAAACCTTGATTTTTGCCATTTTATATAAGGAACACCATTTTACTAGGACATTGTATATAATAGGGCTTGAGCATCCATGGATTTGGGAGGCGGGTGTGTGTGTGTGTGTGTCCTTCAACCAAACCCCAGGAAATACTGAGGGCCCACTGTACTCTATATGTCATATTCTATATCTTATGCTCTGTAGTCTATATGTATAACACCTTATTTCCAGGCCTCAAAGCTGGCAAACAAATCAGTATGGCTGGCAACATAAGAAAATATAAGGTGTTTTTTTTTTATTTTAAAAAATTGTGATGTATTAACTAGTACTGAAAAAAAGCCAGTGCAATTTGGCATGATTATGTTGTTCAGCACTTAAATCAGGTATGTGGAACATGTGATTCCCAAATATCGTTGGACAACATTTCACATCATCTCTCACAATTGGTTATGCTGAATGGATCTTATAGGAATTACAGAACACCAGAATCAGAACAGCCTCATATTCTGTAATCTTAACCTAGATGTATTAGACATTCCTGAACAAAACTGGCTAAAGAGAGTAAGGAGAAAGTAAATTTCAAAATCAGAAGAGCAATTTTGAATCCAACCTTCAAAATTAATTCTACATAAACAGCCTACTACATTGTGAAGTAAAACTACTTGTACAAAAAATGTACCTGATAATGGATTTTGTACAAGTAATTTTACTTCATAGTGTAGTTAAAGGGTTAGATTTTACTTCATATTATATTCATGATATTTATGTGTGGCCAATAATTTTGAATATTCTAATACATCAGCTAAATATTATGTTCTTTAAAAAAAGACAAAGGACGACGACGATGATGATGATGGATATGATCCTTAGCACTTATTCAATCACTATGCAATGCCCAGTGAACCTTTTCTGTTATATTTTGTAGTGCAGATGAGAGATTTGATGCGACGTTTCACACAAATGTTCTGGTAAACTACTCAGGATCATGTCAGTATATACCACCAGGTAGGAAACATCTTTAAACATTTATTTTAATAGATTTTTTAGAAAATGTTGCCTAGAAAAGGGATCAGTATACATGAATCTGGATTATAAGGCTTCTGTTATGCAATGTTGTGCTATTGCTTGCATGTGTTTTAATTAGTATGGCACACAAATTCAGTGGAGTTCTTGTTTAAGAAAATTAAGAAGGCTGAATCTTTACACATATTTTACGATGTGAAATTCCTTTGTGAATTTGACATACAGCCCAAGCTTCAATATTACTTCAGTAATAAGAGGAAAATGTGAACTAAACATACCAAGAATTTGTATTTATTCAGAAGTGATTACAGAAGTCACTAAGACATGTTCTTGGGTAAAAGGGTGTAAGATTGTAGTCAAAGGTCCAGAACACCCTGCAAAAATAATCCAATCTGAGACCGCTTTAACTACCCTGGCTCAGTGCTAGGGAATCCTGTGGATTGTAGTTTATTGTGACACCAGAGCTCTCTGAGACAGAAGGCTAAATGTCTCACAAAACTACAGTTCCCAGAACTCCCTAGCATTCAGCCAGGACAGTTAAGGTGGTCTCAAAGTGGATTATTTCTGCAGTGTGTATTGGACCCAAGATGTAAGGATTCATAGCACAATGCTGCTGAAGTAAAGGAGATAAGAGCTCCATTGAGAAGCTAAAATTGTCTACTCAGAAGTAAGTCCTACTCGCCTTTGTGGGACTCGTTCTGAGCTATGTGTGCATGGAATCCAGCTGTATACACATATCTGGACATTTCTCATCTAATTAAGGATAGAAGCAGGTAATAGGTTTTAAGGAAGCTGAAAACAATTTGAGTGGAGAATCAGCCCTGATGTTTGACAGCATGCATTGTTATGTGCAAATAGATTTAGGTAAATGGTTGGAAGGTAGACCATGGTTGGGTCAAACAGCAATGAATAGGTGGGGAAAATACTCTTTGGAAGTAAGGTTTGGGTTTGGGGAGATAATTTGGCTACTTTAACTCTTACTGCCTTTTGACTGCAAGCAAGTGGTTATCAGGCTGTTTTAGCTTAAGTATTTATAGGGCTATAGAGAATCCACATTGTGCACCAACGATTAGGTGGTCTGTCACATTGCAAGAGAAGTATAGCTCCCCAACATTTATATACATGTTTTGTTCCATTGACACCTCTGATTTAACAGCAGTTGCAAGTTTCAGAAAGTTCTGTCAAACCTTTTTATTGAAGATGAAGGGCATCACATCGGTGACCTCACTTTCACAACTTTTGGAGCAATCGTTAAAAAATGATTGACTTCAATGTAATTTTGACTGGCTCTGTACTCAGGGTCAGTCTTGCTCTACGCAGAGAGAAGGGATGCTATTTTGTAGACAAAAATGTGGATAATGGAGCATAAGGCACCATTTTATATTTATTATTAGAAACATTGGCTTTAAAGCAGAGCATTAAAGTCTAAAATTTAAAATTGAGTTTAAAGCAGAGTTTTCTGTACCTAACAGCAGTCATAGAAAACTTTACTTTAAACTCAATTATGATGCAAAATATCACAAGTTAAGGATGATAGCATTTTTTCTTCAGGTTTCACACCCCTGGTCAGGCTTTTCATTAACTCTGCGGGCATTTGAGAATGCCATACTGTCTCACGTAAACCAAAATAATGTGTTCATCATCAAAGCGTTTGCATTTCTGTAGGCACAAAACTGTAAATCCATAAGCACAGCATGCAGTCAATAAAAGGCAAGATTATTAATTAGGAAAACAGTACTACTCGGCGTACAAAATATAAAGGAAAAGTAACAAGGAAGAACATGGCTACTTTGAAATGTTTTAATGGAAATGAGGGAAACAATTTTTTGCATAACAAGAAATATCTCTTCCTCATGGCATAAACCTTATGGCGGGACATGTAGTCTGGTGGCACAGAGGGGAGACCTCATGAGAGGACTCTTCTCCAGTAACAAATGACCCACAGTGAGGGAAGGTAACAGCATTACTAGACCAGAGAAAGTATGCATTGGTCTATAAACAGGTGGAATTGCCTGTGGTTTCCCTTCTGGACAGCAGACCCAACAGCATGAAGACTAGGAAGCCACTGTGAAATCTTTGAGAACAGTGGTTTCAGCCCTGCACCATTTGACAGGTACTGGAGAATATAGAATACTGAACAGTCATGTTAAACCAAAGGCCTCAGTTTTGCTCAGTGAACTAAAACAAGTGTTGGCAATAGTGTCTCTTCACAAGGAAAGAGAGACAGTAAACATCACACTGCCCAGCAATGAGGGAGACATGAGACGCTGGTAGGAGAAAATCAGCAGTATGAGTAACTTCCACATCACAGAAAGCAACTGTGCTGTTGCAGTCAGTTTTGCCTGCAGCAACATGATGGGTAATATCATCAATCTCTCACCTAGATGCAAACAGCTAAAGGGAAAAGAAGGGAAATCAGAAATCTGTATATTGGATGCATAAGCACCATGCAGCTTAACGAGGCTCTAGGTATTTTTTCCGTCTTTCTCATCCGATAATGCCTCTAACATCATGTCCAAAACTTAAAATTAATAGGCACCATTTGTTAGCAGATCAATTTGGGATGCATTTCAAATCTGTCTGCTCCTTTGAACACTTGATAGCAGGCACATACAAGTGCAATTTCATCCCATTTCACTCATGCCTTAGAGATCATACTTTTTCCCCATAGAAAAGTCAATAAACAGATTTCTAATTACAGGCATCTTAAAGAGCACATGTTACATCGATGTCCGCTGGTTTCCTTTCGATGTGCAGAAATGCGATTTGAAGTTTGGTTCATGGACGCATAATGGCTGGCTGCTTGATCTGCAGATGCTTGAAGCTGATATTTCCAATTATATATCAAATGGTGAATGGGATTTAGTGGGTAAGCTGGCTTTCGTGAATAATTTTAATGACTCTAGAGGATCTTTCTAAAGTCCTGTTAGTTGAGGAAAATAATAAAGTTATTTTTTTTCCTGAATTATCCTCTAAGGATCTCCTTCAACATGCTCAGGCTGCAACACAGCAAAATAGTCTACCTTAAAAGGACAACTCACCTCTTCTGCATCTTCTTTTAGAATGCTGTTCTACAGATGCTTCTTGCTTGGGCAAAAGCTGAACTGAGTAATAGCTTCTGTAGGTGCATCTGCACTGTAAAAATAATGCAGTTTGACACCACTTTAAGTGCTGTAGCAGAATCCTGGGATTTGTTCTTATCTAAGGTCTGTAGCCTTCTCTGTCAAAGAGTCCTGTCCCTTCACAAAACTACAGATTCCAGGACTTTGTAAGATGGGGCCGTGGTAGTGGTATCAAACTGCATTATTTTTACAGTGTAGATGCACCCTGTGTGTTCCAGCATCAGGTGTGAGAGAATCATGCAGTCATTCAAAACCCAGAGTTGGATACTATCTTCATTAGGACCAATGGCTACAAAAAAGCACAGTTTGGGAGTGTTATTCTATTTATTTATATTTGATTACAACTCCCAGAATCTTCCAGCCAGCATGAGATTCTCAGAGTTGGAGAACAAGAAGGCAACATTTCTGGGCTGTGTGAGAAAGAGTGGACAAGATTCAGAGTTCTCTGTCAGGCTGGATTTTAAGCAAACAAAGCTAGAAGGGAAAGAAGAATCTTGTCTTCATGCTGTCACATTTTGTTGATGGCTGCAACATCTGAGCAGTCCCCCCCTCCCCTTTACCACATTAATCCTCTGCTTTGCTTAACATCCAGCCTGTTGAAAAGATTCTTGGAGACTTAGGTGTTTATCAGACAAGCTCTTAAAGAGGTACTACAGTGGTACCCCGGGATACGAATGCGCCGCCTTACGAAATTTCCGGGTTACGAAAAAAATCCATTAAAAAAACCTGTTCCGGGTTACGAAGGTTATTTCGGGTTACGAAAAAAAATTTGGTGCTTTTCGGCGCTTTTTCGCACGAAATCGCGGCTTTTCCCCATTAGCGCCTATGGCATTTCGGCTTGCGAATGCTTTTCGGGTTACGAAAGCGACGGCGGAACGAATTAATTTCGTAACCCGAGGCACCACTGTATTCCAGTGTGACTCCTCTAGCTGCCTCCTGTTGCATGCTGGGATTGGCAGTTTTAAGGAGGGGTATTTAGAATTCTCAGGCAGAGAAGTTCAACTCCTTAAAACTGCCAATCCCAGCATGCAACAGGAGGCTGCTAGAGGAGTCACACTGGAATAGTACCTCTTTAAGAGCATAGTGTGATAAACATCGTGGAAAGCTTGCTGACTACTTTTGTGATATTTTCATTGTCATAGTACTTAGCTGTGGGTTTTAAGGTTTGTTTCTTTTCCCCATGTGGATCAACACACCTACCTTTGCATTTTGTTGAGCATTCCAGAAGCAACAACACAAATGCCAACATGGTTATTATAGTGCAATGATGGAAGAGTACCTCACAATAATTTTCTCAAGTCACATTGAAGTACACACACCCGAGCTAAATCTATGCTCATTTCATTCCTGGCCATTTAATGAAGTCCAATCTTCCAATGTTTTCTAGGTCAAATTTTGGGCTACATCCTATGAGAGACTCCAGCTAAAGCAGACTGATTGAATGAACTGTTGAGCAGTGGTCCACTATCAGTTAGGTAGATCCCATTGATTCACTGAATCTACTACAGTTGGAACTACCAACAATATTTAGTTTCTGTGAGAGTTCTGCAGATTTCTGATTATTTTTCAGTTTGTGACATTTTAAAGAAAATTTACTCGGGAGAAAACATTGGCCAGAATTCCCTATGAATGTATCAGACCTGTTGTTTCAAGGGGCTGTGAGAAACATCAGTACAAATGGAAGGCAGTGCGTGAGATCTTGTGCTGACACTATCCTGATCCTTTCCTAGATGGTGGCAGTGAAATTGCACCACTTGTGTTTTATATTGAGATGGTGATACACAGGGCACAGAACCACCAGTAGAAATGTGGAAGTGCAAAAGTGCCCTAAGAATTAAGTTAAATTCTTTTTCATGGAACATCATGGGACATAGGCATGAAAATCTGTTACACTATAGAATAATAGCATTGTGCTTCCACTTTAACTGCCACAGATTCTTCCTATGGGATCCTGGGGTTAGTAATTCAGTAATGCATTATAGCTCTATGGCTAGGAATTGTAAGTAGCCCTTCATAAACTAGAAATCCCAAGATTCCATAGGATATTGCCATCTCAGTTAAAGTGGAATCATAGTGCTATAGCTGTGTAGTATGAAATTGCCTAGGTGTAGCATCACTTCATTGGACTTCCTGTGTATGGATCTTTTTTACAATGACAACAAAAGTCTATAATTGTTTCCTTACATTCAGTGTTGCTACCGAGCTGAATGGAGAAAGTCTATTTTTTCCTCCACATTGTGCCACCAATAAAACCAAACATTTGTATTTATTATTATTATTTCTACATTGAAAATTTGCATTTTAGAAAAATTCCCCAAAGCTGGGCAGGTTCTTCCAGGGTGCAATGTTTTTAAAGGTACAGTTGGCCAGTGTACCACTTTTTGAGCTAAGGCTTCAGAGTTTTCCCCATGCTTGGCCTTGTAGGGCTTTTGTTCAGACTGTGCAACAATTTCAGTCGAGGCTAGTGAGCTTCTCCCGGCGTGTTCTTTTAGGGCTTGCTTGGAGAAATCACAGCCTTGTTGTAAATGAACAAAGGTTTTTAAAAAGAGGTGCCATAAAACCTGTGAAAAACAGAGTTGATGTTTGTTCTGTATAAAAACAGAAGACGTATAAATCATTTCAGCTCTAACTGAGTCATAAACACCTCGAGAAAACTGAAACCCATCATGCTATATACAGAACATTATAATAACTATTGATTGTTGTATGAAGAATTGACAATTACGTCTGACAGTGCTGGTAATGAAATTGCCCGGAGGAGTGGTGGATACTATATTTTTATGACAATTCATAAAAAATGCTGATGATGGTTAGAATGACTTCAGCAGTCATTTTTAGCCTAGGTCATTATTTCATTACAGGCCTGATTTATAAAGATTTTCCCCTCAGTATGTGTACACAGTCAAATGCCCAGTAATTTTGTAACCCGAGGGAGCACTGTATGTTATATTAGCCCCACAAAAGAGCTAAAAACCCATCACCAGGGCTTGAATTTCCCTTATTTTTCAAAACATCAGAATTTAATGTATTCCCAGGGGTTTTTGAGAATCAATGGAGCAAATGCACTAAGGGACAGTTAAAATCACTAAAAGATGAACGAGTAGCAGAGAGCCAATTCCTTCCCTCTATTTGTAAAAAGGGAAGAAAGTTGCTGAGATCTATGGAATTAATTACCCAGTTATGTATCAAAAAGTTATGCTATTGGTGTAGAGCTACTTGGCTATCTCCTATTATTCAATAAGTAGATGCTACTTGAACAATTTACTCAGTGCAAACTTGGAAATGGTTAGCATTTATGGAAACTCCATTGATTCAATGGATCTTCTTTAGTCAGAACTAACAGCTGGATTCAGCTCCAGACAAACAGGCAGAAAGACTGAGCCCATGAGCATCTGGTTTTAAGGAAGGGAGAGAGGGTAGGATGTTTAAGGAATTTTAAGGGCTTTTGTGCTTTCATTTCCCCTCTGCTTATGTCTCCCATCTCTAAAGCATAGTGGCCTCAGGACTGGAAGTGATGATAAACACTACAATTTTTTATTTGGCAAACTGGCTTCAGAATACAATTTCACCTTCCGGTTCGCTGCCTTATCTCAAAACAATCCAGATTGTTGTTGTTGTTTTTTTAAAAAAATCCTCAATGTATCTACTAAAATATCACCAAAACATCAACAGCAGTAATCCCAGGCTAAGCTTTGCACGCTTCTTCAATGACCCTTCACTTTAAAGGAGAATCAGATTGAAGAGGCAGATCACTGACCTAATCAACTGAAAAACTATTGTAACAATGGATGACTTAGCAACCATTCAGCACTTCTGATGACAAGGCACTCTCAAATAGGTCTCCGCATCTTATATCTCCAATTTGCTTCTGTGCAGGTGTCCCCGGAAAACGGAATGAGCTGTATTACGAGTGCTGTAAAGAACCATATCCGGATGTGACTTACACTGTAACAATGCGGCGCCGTACTCTCTACTATGGATTGAATTTACTGATTCCCTGTGTCCTTATATCAGGCTTAGCATTGCTTGTTTTCTTGCTGCCAGCTGACTCTGGAGAGAAAATATCTTTGGGTAAGAGCTAAGGAGGGCCGAAATTTCCTAAAGTAGTGGTTCCCAAACTTTGCTCCGCCAGATGCTTTGGACTGTTGGCCAAATCAGCTAGGGCTTCTGGTAGTTGAAGTCCAAAACACCTGGAGAACCAGTGTTTGGGAATCAGTGTCCTAAAGGAACCACATACCATCTAATCTTGGAAGCTAACCAAGATCAGCCCTGATTAGTAGTTTTCTTTATGATAGACCACCAATGGATACTAGGTGCTGTAGGCTACATTTCAGAGGAAGGCAAAACCACCTTTGAGTATTCCTTGCCTAAGAAAACCTATGAAATGCCCATATGTTTTTAAGAATCAAATGGGACAAACACACTAAGAGATAATTAAAGGGCAAAACTGTGTAAAGTCACATAATTAACCATGGAGAACCAGGGATCTAACTTCTCCTCTCCATTTGTAAAAGGGGAAGGTTGCTGTTAGCAGCATTTGGCCTAAGGGGGCTGTGATGGGGAGCAATTTATGGGGTGATGAAGATTTTATTTTTAGTATATTATAGTGTTGTGTTTTGTTGTTTTATTTTCCATTCAGTATGTCTGATGTTATGGCTTTTGATGAAAAGCATGTTATCACTAATTATTATTATTATTATTATTATTATTATTATTAAAATTAAACTCATGGGAGCACCCATGATTCAATAGGTGATTTGAAGGCGCACATACACACACAAAAGAGCTGAAAATCTAAAGCCAATATACACATTAACAAAGAATGAGGTGGCAGAAATCTGGACCGTAGAATTCTAGATTGTTTCACTTTAGCTGAAGGAGGAAAGATTAAAATTCTTGAATATGTGGGTGGGGGACTCATACATACACACACACACACACACACACACACACTGTATGTGTCCAACTATCACATCAGAGATAAAGGCTGAGCTTAAATATCTCACAAATATGTTACTTAAGAGATGTGAGGGAATGTTCAAATATATGACACCCTCCCCCACTTTCTATAGTGGTTCCTTTAGAATTTTACTATCTTCATAGCAGTTTTACCTTTTCAAGACGTCTTCCTGTGTTACTTGAAAAGCTGGACACAATGGCAACCCAACTTCTTCTGTATAGTGGGAAATGTTCACTCTGTGCCTCTTCCTTATGTCAGTGTCACCTTTTCAAAACTAGGATAATGTTGGCATGCAGACAATGGAGGCTGGAGGCTCTGCAACTATTTGGAGACTGTCAAAATATTTTACATAATGTGTGGAGCAGCTCCGATTTGGGCTATGCAGTGTGCATTCCTCTTAATCCTTGATGGTTTCTAAAATGAACCCTGAAAATGAGTATGTAACATTTAATTGCATACCTAATAAATGGAATAGTCATCATTCATGATATTTAAAATGGAAAGCATTCAAGAATTCATTACCTGCCTCACCTTTTGTCACCTTCTCAATTCTTTTGCAGGCATTACGGTCCTCCTCTCCCTGACGGTTTTCATGTTGCTTGTAGCAGAGATAATGCCTGCCACTTCGGATTCTGTTCCCTTAATAGGTATGTTGATGGAGGCACCATTTTCTCACAATCTGGCAAAATGTAGCACTTTTAAGTGTCCTTGATTTCATTAGACTCAGGTTAAGTATATGTAAGACTAATCTGTTGAAATGAATCAGAGTTAAAAATGCATAACTTTGTTTAGATCACGTTCATAAGCAGGAGTGATGGTGGGTAGAGGGAAGAATTTTTCTTTTAAAAAATAGTTTTCTTCATATTGCAACCTAAACCTCAAGTCTTTTCTTGGAACTAGCCTGTAAATAACAAGTCTCCTTTGTGTTTGTGAAGGAAAATAATTGCTGTAAGAAACTGAGAGAAACTGGAAATGGGAAGTGGGAAAGAAGATGGATATTCCAGGGGATCAGTGGGCTATAAAATGAGTGACACAATTATAGATGAGCAATAGAAAGCAAAACATGATGGTGATGGTGGATACTTAGTTTTACAAGATGGTGGGTAAATCTACTTTGTGTTACAGGACCTCCTCCCACACCAAATTGTTATTGCACCTGAGTTTTCCTTGTTCCTAAAGTTTGTCAGGAATACGGTCAAGTGCATGGATAGCTCCCACAAAATCTGGAGCAGCTGTGGGAATAACTTCTGTAAAATCATCAGTGGAATTGCAGCCCCCATAATAACAGATCCATTGGTCACCCCTGGTTAGAGATTAATAAAAATTAGGACCACGTGAGAATATTAGGCCAAAGGAAAACTTGTAGCATGATGGAACCAGAGCTCACAGAGTCCAAAGGCCAGACTGTTTTTAACTATCAGGGAGAGTGGTGTAATCTATCATTCCTCTCAGGCATCTATGTATCCTCTGAGTTTGACAGCAGCCTTCATATGATGCTGACAGTGATGAATTTTCTAGTGACTTGTGATGCCACAGTTGCCAGAAATGTAGTTACAGTTTTCATGACTTCTGGAGAGCAATGAATGGGAAGAAGCATTACTCACATATGAGTGATAGTGCTCCACATGACTTGGTGCAGTTTATTCAGATGAAGCTTTCACTGTTGGGGCTCACTACACAGATTGCTTGGCTGTGCTATCATCATCACTGTACATTACTAAAGAGAGAACAGATGATCCATTAACTGAGAATGTTTAGTAATTATTCTGTTATGTTTGTTGTTAGCTGCCTTTGAGTCGACCTCAGCTCATGGTGACCCAATGATTGAGAGATCTCTAAGTCCCCCTATCCTCTATCTCTCTGTTCAGGTCCATTGTCTCCCTAATTGACTCTATCCATCTGGCATGTGATCTTTCTCTCTTTCTACTGCCCTCCACCTTCCCCAACATCATTGTCATTTCTAATGAGTCATGCCTTTTCATGATGTTGCCGAAGT
The DNA here is from genome assembly GCF_019175285.1 of Sceloporus undulatus. Lineage (NCBI taxonomy): Eukaryota > Metazoa > Chordata > Lepidosauria > Squamata > Phrynosomatidae > Sceloporus > Sceloporus undulatus. Next base: position 213,659,042 of record NC_056523.1, read on the forward strand.
ATGGCATCCTCAGTTTAGTCGTCTTGGTTTCCAGAGAGATTTCAGGGTTGATTTGATCCAATTGTTTGTCTTTTTGGCTGTCCACAGTTTCCTCAGCACTCTTTTCCAGCACCACATCTCAAATGAATTAATTTTCTGCCCATCAGCTTTCTTCATTGTCCACCTCTCACATCCATACATGGTAATGAAGAATACAACGGCTTGGACTGTTATGTATATGTATTTTAAAAGGACTCATCTCTGCAAAGTTTATTACATTTCTATTTAAAAGGTGCAGATAACGTGCCTTTTGCGCCCGCTGAAAATGTTTTCCTAAACCATTCTACAGTGTTTAATAACAGCCCATGAAATTTCCTGTGTTTTGCAACAACTTTTGCTGCCATTAATAAGTTTTCAATGATAACTTTTTTATTACATAGACCAGTTATTACTTTTAATTTTTTAATCTTAGAAAAGGTCTGAGCTTAATCTTTCTCGTCCTTAAAGTAATAACAGTATTTTAAAAACAAATCCCACTCACATACTCCTGAGATAATCATAAGTCTCCCAATGTTCCCAACAGTTAATTCCTCATTTCCTTACACACAGTAGTTTTGTAACTCAGCGCTGTATGACACCATGGGCTGATGCAACTGGAGAGGATTTTGGAAAAGTTCCTTAGTGGCTGTGATCCTCCATCAAGAGACATATTGCAAAGTTCCATAAAGGAACTTTGTCTACAATACGTTTCGCCTCTCATCGCCTCCAGGACTCATCTTTCCACCACTGTAGCCCCCAAACCATACTCATTTAGTGTCTGGTAGAGAGCAACTGGCATCTGAGAAATATTTGGCTATATCGCTATAGTCCCCCCCCCCCCAGTTATTGAACCGTCTCTAAAGCTCCTCTCAGGGCTATTTTCTGCTTTGTGAGAAGCAGACAGGATTGCTGAATCATCTACACATAGCTGGGTATGAAATGGGCCACATGTGTCATCCTCTGGGGGGATTCAGTGCTGCTATAATCCTTTTGTGTCTGGCTACAGGGATGTAGCCAGATGCTTCTGTAGCCCTGCTCACTTCCCATGAAGAAGGGAAGGTGGGGGGCTTCAGAGGCTGTTTGATAAGTTAGCGCTGGTGGCATATGGCTGTTTTACCATCATGGTATAGCTATATGCCTGAAAACAATCCCCCTCTATTAAACCTTCTACTACAGCTCTCTCAGACAGAAAGATAAAGAAAACAATTCTAATCCTATACCTGTAAAAATTTCCAAAGTATTTTCACTTTTGGTTTTGAAGCTTTTCTTTATTCCTAAAACAATTCAAAATCCATTGGGATTGTTTTTCACAGAACCGATGAAACAAATAAAACAGAGAAGTGGGAAGGCGAAGTACTGTAATTGCAATAGCCCTGTAGGATTTATTCAAAACTAACCATCCAAGAAAAAGGAGAAAAGCACGTGGGGATTTCAAAGAAAGATGCTTTTTAAAAAGTAGGTTGTATGGAAGAACTCAGGGAATTTGTGATGAACAAGTCTTTATCAAAATTAATTCAGTAAGACAATACTGAAAAGATTTATATGTTTACTATAAGGCAACCAGCTTCTAATCAAGTGTTCCACAAATTTAGATTAGTCACATATAAAGCATCCTTAAAAAAAAAAGGGGGGGGGGCTCTACAACCCAGAGTTTGAGATTCTCTAGACAAAGTATATCTAAAAATCCTCATTAACACTTTTGCAATATTTTCATGTAAAACCTAAATAATTAGAGCATGTCAAATGCTTTGAAATGCATTTTGTAAAGCATCCATCTAGGTCAAAGGCATGTTGTTCCTTTTGTCTGCTTGCAAGATTTCATTTTCTTTGCTCAAATGCCACAGCAGGATAAAAAGACTACACCTAGGACACTCTCCACAGGAAACAGGCAGGCAGAGAGCTCAAAGATACTCTGAGGGATCTCTTGGTAGGGCTGGGAAATAATCCTGCCTCCTCTGTTACACCTGTAACAGGCTTTCCATGATGGGGGTGAGAGAATCTCAAACAGCAACATTTCTCTGTAGCATGATCACAAAATGGACTCCAGGATGGAGATATGAGGGGAAAGATCCAGCAGAGTGTTTCCTATAGAGTCCTGTGGGATGAAAGCATTTGCCTATCTTAAAAGTCATTTAAGATAGGCTCAGCTGCTCTCTCAGGGAGATAAACATAAGAATGCAGGAAACAATGGTCTATTTAGCTCAGAGAGGTCAACTCTGAATAGTAGCAGCTGCTCTGCAGAGTTTCAGGTAAGATTATTTCCTACCCCTACCTAGAGATCCCTCAGACTATCTTTGATGGTCTCCCATCCAGGTATTAACCAGGCCTGACCCTGCTTGGTTTTCAGTATCAGATGAGACTGGCATTGTTCAGGGTGGCATGGCAATATGATGTTTCCTTATACTCCTTGGCCTTTTTTATATATGTAAATTATCTAAAACCTGTGGAAGAGGTCATATAGGGCCATGGTAAAGCATTTGAAAGCCTCCAGATTTAATTACTGACACACTAGTTTACCTTAGTTAGAGTGAAGAAATGTGACTATTGGGCTGCATGTGATACTCCTGTTTCATGGTCATGCCATCTTGCCTAAAATGCTTTTGGTTGAAATTGGGAGAATTGTGCTCCAAGAAGTATGACTCTTTTATTGGCCATTGTGCACAACCCCTAAGCCATTTGTTTTGTTAAAAGATCGGTGAAAAATAAGCGATTCTGAAACTGGAAGTGGGCTTCCAACCATTTCTAATTTTGGTGGCAGTGGTGGGGAAGGAATATGGCTGGTAAATTTCCCTCCTAGGCCCTCTGAAGTTGCCTGTCTCATAGTTCGTACAACTTAGAGATTAGTGCAAGGAAAGATCTGTGCCTGAGGACCTCAAAGTTGTTACTGGTAAGACTAGCCAGGACTAGCAAGGTGGATCATCAATCTGACTTGGTGAACATCAGTTTCATGTAGGTCCATGGGGAAAAGTAAAGCAGTGGCTGGAATCCTGTTGGAGAGTTATGAATCCCATCCCGATCCTTCCAGTGCCCACTTACCAGGCAGTATCTACAGCAGTTAGTGCTGTCCATTCTTCTGTTGATCAGGACATAGCTAAATGACATTCCCACCCCACCTCTAGTGTAACGGGCAGAAGCGGGGCCCCATCTCAATTCCCCTTCGTGCCAGAGATTTGGTCATACAAGAAGGTGAAGTTGGACTGTCATCCAGCTGCTTTCCAATCAACAAAAGAATAGACCTCCATTGACTAAAGTGGCTGCTGCCTGGAAAGTGAGGATCGGGAGACTTTTACATTTGCTATGTATCCCCTAAACTAGGGATTTTGTAGAGACCATGAATACATAATGGTCCTGGGTATATAACTCTAGTTACACAATTGTCACCACCTAGCAGGAATCTGGGCAGTCTACTGGTTAGTTATGAGCTGAAGCTGGCAACGTTTCTTTATGTGAAGAGTACAGGTTCTTCTTCTGCATGTATTCTACTTCTGGCAATTGTGAAACCTATAATAAGCTAGATGTGAGTTGGTCAGACAGGTGTGGGAATTGCTAAGCAGCAAGAATGTGAAGAAGCCACTGGGAAGGAGATGCATCTATATTTATATTGTGTGCTAGGGAATGTAAAAGGGAGGGTGCTGTTCAGCTCAAGTCCTGCTTATAGGATTCCCTTAAGCAACCAGTTGGGCACTGAGTGAACAGAATGCTGGACCAGATGAGCTTTTGATCTGATCCAGCATGACCTTCCTTATGTTCTTATGCCTTCTCTACTGCAGATCAAACATTGTAATAGGGCTCTTTTTTTGTTGTTAACTGCACACTTGTGAAAGAAATATTGATGCACTATGGGCCAATGTGCTGTTTTTTTAACTTTTGTTTTTTGCTAGCCAGATTGATTTAAAATATAGTTGGCCATTTCTCTCTGAGTATTTGTAGTCCACTGACATCTGTAGATTTCAAACCACTTGATTCAAGCCATTAAAGCATAAATATACAAGCATATATGAGCATATAAAACAAGTTTATAAATATATTAAAACAAAAACACATTAAAAAGCATATATTTATGTCATAAAATTTAAATATGGAAACATATAAAATGAATATATACTGTATTTACATATCCCCAGGAATAAAAAGCATGGCTGGATAAACAACACCAGGAAGGGTTGCATAAATAAACGTGTCTTCAATATACGCGTAAAAATATGAATGTTTGCTGCAAGTTATGTGAGAGAGGAAAGAGTATTCTGAGTGGTGAGTGCCTTTCTCCTCCTAATATAGAGACTGCTTTTTGGAGCAACTAAAAGCCAATACACTGCTTAAGTTTAAAGTCCTTTGAGGCCTCAGACCCAAATAACATCAATATCATCAGCACAAGCTCCCTTGCCAATTCTCGCCCTGTTTGGGATATCTTTGCTGACTTGGAAAGGACATAATCAGCACAAGCGAGGATTCCTTGCTGCTGTTGTGGAAACTTTTCTGCTTCATTGTCTTTTTCTGGGAAGGGTGGCAGAACATTCCCAGTGGCATTTTGGTTACCAGGATCTACTGTGCTGGGTAGCTTTATTAAAACAGTTTGCTGTTGTGAGTTGGTTGCTTTAAGCCTAAATGTTGAGGGTGTTTGTTATTTTTTAAATGCTTCTTTTGTGATAGTCTCCTTTAGCTCAAAAATAGCAGCATTAAAAGTTTTCAATAATTAAATGAATATGGCATACTGTGGAGAAAATTGAACCCAATTGGATGGAGGGAGTACAAGGGAAAGCATACCAAATTATTTTTGAGGTAAATCCTTTGAACTTCACCAGCATGCACCGAAGCGATCAAGAGTGAGCTTGAAACTCTACAGATCTGTCTCTTAAAAAAGCTCACATCATGTGAAACCTCCTTTTTTTAGAAGGAAAAAGGAACTTCTAACAGATATGCATAGAGCCTGCCTGGTGTAGTAGTTTGAGCGTTGGACTAGGACACTGGGAGACCAGGGTTTGAATTCCTGCTCAGCCATGGAAACCCACTGGGTGACCTTGGGCACATTGCGCCGTTTCAGCCTCAGAGAAAGGCAATGGAACAAACCCTGTCAAGAAAGCCTCACGGTGGGTTTGCCTTAGGGCTGTCATAAGTCAGAAATGACTTGAAGGCATACAACGCCATTAACAGATACACCAAGAGAAAGGGCATTGGCTAAAACTATGGCTGCTACAGCTACTGCAGTTTCAAGTGCAATCTGCACAAGGAAAAAAACCACAGGGCTGGCTGCATGTATATTTAAAAGCCCCTTCATTAACGGTCATATTTGATTCCAGAATAGTGTTTCAATGACAATGGCTTGGCCAGAGCCAACCCCAGCCATCTGTGATCAAATGAGAGGAACTCTGCTCCTCTCAGTGGCTGACAATGGAGCATAGCCCTTGCAGTAACCCTTGGACTCAGTTTACGCAACAGTGGAGGCAGCCTGCCAGAGGTTTGCTTTCTGAATACCTAATTTCTGTAATATTTTTCTACATTCCTTACCCTCAGTGGAAGAAAATTCCAGGGCAGCTTTCCAGGGTCACTTTCATTATGTGTGTGGAAGAGAGAGAACTGGCAGCCTGTTTTTGTACAATGTCAGCTTATGAACATACAGTTCAATTCACAGTTTGTGCCTTAGAGAGTTTCTTCCCATTCCAAGTATGGTACAAATGTGCCATCCCCCAACAAGGGTGCATGAAAGTATATTGTTTGTTGTTATGTGCCTTCAAGTTATTTCCGACTTTTGATGACCCTAAGGTAAATCTGTCACGGGGTTTTCGAGGGCTGCAAGTATGTGACTTGTTCAGCTGATTTCCATGGCCAAGCAAGGATCCTGATCTCCAGAGTCACAGTCCAACATTCAAACCACTGTGCCACACTGGCTCTCATATTAATGTGTAAGGGCCATAAAATATATAGAAAATTCTTCCATGAGGTCTTTGGGTCTAGTCTATCATTCTCTAGGAACCACTGGATAATTGACCGTATCACCTGTGGGCCTTAAACCACAATTTTATCAAGTGAATAGCGTCTTTGGCAGCACCTATCACACAACATTGCCTCTGATCCACTGCTGCTGTGCCTTTGAAGCATTGTTAGAGAGCATCTTTTCACTGAAGGGAAAACCTGATAATAAGCAACCAATTGTGCTGCCACCCAATTACTTTGCAGAAATGACAGTGATAGTTCACAGCAGTCCCAATATAGAGAAACTTTGCACTGGTGTCAGTCTCTTCTTTTCTCCTCTCCTCCTCCCTCTCACTGTTCCCAAGGAGCCTGTTTTCTCTCCACTCTTTTTCACTTTCTGTCATCCTCCTCCTTACCAAATCACATTCCTGTAACTCTGCAATTACATTACAAATACTAATTAACCTTTTAAAAGAGGAGGGAATGCTGGGTAGGACATAGGACAGGAAGGTGGGGTTAAGGGGGAAATGAGGAAAAGAGCACACGGGGACCACCAGTGGCACAAAAACCTCTCATTGCACTATTGAAGAAAGGTATGGTAATAAAAGCTCCAAAACCAGTATGTCTTCATGCAGCAAGACCAAGGTGAGAATGAGACTTCATAAGAGATGTTTTGTTTCCATGTTGTAGGCAGTGGAGCCAATGAGAACATCTGTCTATGGCAACCCCCACAGTTGCTTGAGATTGACTTATTCAGGAAGTTCATTGCAAAGTGGAGCTAACCAGTGGTGTAGCACTTTTAGTATTTTCCACAAATAGTCACTCCTCTGTAGGCTGTGTCCTATAAAGATTGGTGGAATTATTTTGCATAAAGACAACACAAAGATAGAGAAAGAGAGACATTGGATGACTCTGGCCAGCACCATTTGGCCAGCTAAGGAGCCAAAAGTACTGGTCCCATCTCTCTGTAAACTCTGCCAAATATTTCTTGGATCTGAATTTGGGGCCCAAATAAATATGTCAGTGAGATATAAATGTTTCCTGAAAATCCTTTTGTGTCAATTTTCACCTTTCTAACATCCTACAAAGAGCTACTTTTTCTGCTGACCACTCTTTGTTTGGGAACATTTCTAACTTGGCCTCTGCTTCTTTCTCTTTCCTGGCTCATGAGGGTGATCCCAGAAATTCAGAAATCAGCTAGTGAAGAGGGTGACGTCATAATATTTTATAATAAATGTAAGCTGCAAGGGCAAGTGAAATCAGTTGAGAATAAGAATAAGGAACAGAAATATGCATGAGTGGTAAATGTTTGCCATTAATCATCATCACAAAAGAGAAATGTTCTGTGGCACTGCCCCAAATGTCAGAACCAAAAGAAATAAATTTTAGCTGAGCTCTGTTCCTGTTTGTCTTAAGGTGGAGTGTGGTAGTGATACCGTTTGTATTGATTAAAACAGCAAAAGAATGTTATGGCACATTGAGATCTACTGGCTTTATTGTGTTACAATAAATCTATTAATTTCACAAGATTTTTTGTGGATTTTTTGGGCTATGTGGCCATGTTCTAGAAGAGTTTCTTCCTGACGTTTCGGCAGCATCTGTGGCTGGCATCTTCTCAAGATGCCAACCACAGATGCTGGCGAAACATCAGGAAGAAACCCTTCTAGAACATGGCCACATAACCCAAAAAACCCACAAAAAACCATGGATGACAGCCATGAAAGCCATCGACTTCACAATTCCACAAGACTCTGCAGGTTTTGCGGTAATGGACTAACATTGCTACTCCTCTGGAGCCTTTCTTCTTTTTGACCTGCATTTAAGGATGAAATTACAAGTGATATCAAACAACTCATCCTCAGACTTCCAGTTTCTTCTTCTCTTGCTAAAGTTTCATGGTTGCCATGGGGTGATAGTGGTGAATACATTTAGGATGATGGTGCTAGGAGTATGTTCCCCCACCCCCATGTGCTATTTCCTCTACACAAAGCACCCAGTAGCCCCTTGGGCTGTTTATTACTTTTCTGAGTGCTACACTTGAAACATTTCTAAGCCAAAACAGGGAATATATATATAAGGCTTATCACATGCATATGCATGTTTCCTTAGTGTCTCCCATGATCATCATAAAGTGACTGAGAACACAAAAAATATCTGTCCCACAATAACCATTTTGTATAATTTCTTGCAGTGTGACCCTCCACGAGTACAAAAACTACTTGAGGGAATTAAGAGACCTGTGCCTTGGCTGACTTCTAGAGTCATATGTATAGTGTTTACAAGAGAAAATATGTGCTTTGAGTGGTACTGGCTAGAGGCAGGAAAAGCATGATATGTCCCCTGCTTTTGCTGTCTTCAACTCACTATCATTGTTCTGCTGCAGCCGCTGCCACCACTAATGTCTCTCTCCCTATAAATTTCCCTTTTGCTTTATTGTTTTGACTCTGTTTCAGTGGGAGAGGTGTTAAGTTGGGCAAATCTCTCCTTTTCTGTTAGTCCATTGAATTTTTGTGTCGTTTTATTTCAGTCCACAGGCTAGGCAAGAACCCTTCTCCTTGACACCTAATTTCCTTTGTAGAAGATTTTTTAAAAGCTATATTTTGCTTTGGTTTTGTGTAGATGAGTATTCAGTCATGACACCTTCCAGCAGTCTGAAGTGGTGCAACCCAAACTCAGGTTTTGCCAATTCAGTTAGAATGGAGCCAGGAAGGCAAAAGAACTGAGCCCAGGTTTATTTTGGCGTAATATTTTCTTTTTAAACCGTATGTTTGCTTCTTTCTACCATCTGTTTGCAGTCCATCCAATAAATAGAATGCTAGGGTGATTTGTATGTCAGCATCCCTTTGGCAATCTGTGATGGTTCTCAGTGGCGGCTCCTAGCTCCCATGTCAATGTGCAGGATTTCCTCTGGCTTTTAGCCTGAATTTAAAAGAGTTGTCCAAGGTGTTGGGAGCCAGTGTGGTGTAATGGTTTGAGTGTTGGACTAGGACTCTGGAGAATAGGGTTCAAATCCCTGCTTGGCCATAGAAACCCATTGGGAGACCTGGGCAAGTCACATACTCTCAGCCCCAGAGGAAAGCAATGTGAAACCTCTTTTGAACATATTTTGCCAAGAAATGATAGTTTTGCCTTAGCGTCATCATAAGTGGGAAACAACTTGAGGGCATGCAACAGTAACAACAAATTCAAGGTGCTGAGCCCTATCTCTGAAATATCTTCACCATCCTTGATAGCTCCTTTAAAATTTGTATTAGAACCCAGAATGGATCCATCTTTCCACTGACATTGGGGACCCCAGCCACCACCAACGGTAGTGGCTAGAAATCAGGGTGACCATGTATGCCCTCTCTTTCTACCTATGCAGAAGTTCCAGGTTCCACATATGATGCTGCTACAAAAGCCAAACTCACTTCAAGCTAGTTTATGAGATCCTGATGGAAGAAAGAAACATTCAGTTCACATTTCAGTGCGGATGTACTTAGCTCTTAGTTTTTAAATGAAAACTGCAAATGGAGATGCAGTTATACTTTGAAACACACACTGTTCTGAATTTTGCTTCACATTTTTTCACTCACTAACACATGCCAACATTTGTGTGTTAAGGAAGAAACAGCATACAAAAATGTATTAAGTGAACATTCTTGCAAGAATTCTATCTAAAGCAAAGTTGTACGTTACACGATGCACAGAAAAACATATATTTGATTTAGACTGAAACTGTTTCTGAAACTGCAGGAGGAAGCTGCCTTCTACTGAGGCCACTGGGCCAGTACTGTCAACACTGACTGGGGTTTCAGGAACCTCACTAGGTGTCTTTTTAAAGCCATCCCAGCAATAATGCTGGGGATTTCAATTGGGATTTTCTGTTTGCAAATTCTGCCTCTAAACTATAGTCTTTGCAAATTAATATTTAAAAATAACAGCTAATACTGTAATAACAACCATTTAGTAGTTTACTCAGATCCATAGTCTGGAGGGTCATGCTTAAGACTTGCCTTTTCACATAGACACCAGTTGTGGAAGAAGCCACTGACCTAAATGCAGTTTCTAATCCTTGACTAGAGGAGTTGCTGTATGCCTTCAAGTCATTTCCAACTTATGGCACCTCTAAGGCATCTATCACGGGGTTTTCTTGACAAGATTTGTTCAGAGAGGGTTTGCCATGGCCATTCCCTGAGGCTGAGAGCATTCAATGTGCCCAGGGTCACCCAATGGGTTTCTTGACTGAACTGGAAATCAAATCCTGGTCTCCAGAGTCATAGTCTAATACTCAAACTTCTACACCACACTGGCTCTCTCAACTAGAGTAGACCCAACAAATCAGTGGAATTTATGTAAGTGTTGATTTACTAAGTTCTTGTTGATTGTACTTTACATGGGAATAACAATTGCATTTATGCCTCTGTGTGTGCTGGCATTTGCTTTCTGAGCATTTGCAATGTGCAGTCTATCTACCAAACCATTTAACTTTCAAAGAGTGCACAGAGAAACAGAATTTACTTTCCATTTAGGGCTGTAATTGCCAGATATTCACTCAAACTGCTGAACTCTTTTCACAGAATAATGCATTTGGAGGACATCCCAAAGGTAATTTGGCTGGCATTCTTTCCCCTGTCGTGGCAAGATTTCAACACCAAACCATATGCCTCTCATTGTGCCAAATAATAAGACCTCCTCATTGCAGATGTGTCCCAACAGGGTATCAATTACTTTTGAAACATTGGTCTACACATGCAGAAGAATGAGCTGGGCTGAGGTTGATAGGAGGGAGTGTGTCAGACAAGGGAGACCATAACCTTTTAAACCACTTTGTCATGTTAAAAAAATCATAGTAGCAGTAGCATATGAAGGAAATAGGTTTTACCCAGACACCACTATTTCCGGGTGGTAGTGATTGTTGGGAGCGTTAAAATATTTTCCCCCCTTTTCTTTTCTTATTTACAATAATGTTTAAGTAAAACAAAAGCAGGAAAATAGAATAGAATAGAAATTTATTGTTAAAAGCTAAAAGCCGTCACAATATAAAATATATCCAAACAGTAAATACAAAAACAATGTTTTAAAAAAAACACCAAAGCATAAAAATCACCAAAAACAACATGGTAAAGTTAATAAAAGAGCAGGAAAATAAGAACACAAAAGAGGAGAAAATAACATTTGTTGCAAGTTTCTATAAAAGCTGGCCACGTGTTCAAATATAAGTCCATTTGAACATTTCCTCTGTACATAATTCTTCCAGATGTTGCATGCATTCTATCCATTGGATCACAGGTGGGGAAAATATATATATTTCCAGTAATGAAATATTAATCTTTAAACAGTCAAAGGGCATGGAAAATCCACTTCCATTTGCCATTTGTTAATTTCCAAGAAACAAGTAAAGAACATGCACATCCCTGAATATCAAGGAACTTTCCAAAACCAAATTTACTAATGTGATTATTTCCTCCCAAAATGTAGCTACTATGGAAGAACTCCAAAACATATGCATTAAAGAAGCATTAGCAGTATTACATCTCCAACAATTTGCTGATTTAGAAAGGCTTTTGTTGAATAGATGTAGTGACCAATATACCCCAAAGAGCAGTTTCTGCTGTGTAAGACGTAGGAGTTTATTGCATTGGCTTTGCTTCCATGATAGACGCAGGATGTAACTTTAAGAGGGTGGGTTTTATTGTATTTCCCCATCACCAGGGAGTACATAGCCCATATGCAAACCGGGTTTCTCCAGGCTCCTCCTGCATCTTTTCAAGAATGGGATATGTATTTGCAAAATATATGTAGAGAAATTCCACGAATAACAAAAATTATGTTTACCTTACCCCACAGACTCATCTTTAAACCTTCTATCTCTCTAAATTTTGTGCAGTATCTTTTGTCATGTTATTTATATTAAGAATAATAATCTGAGGTAAGTCTCTAGGGATAATTGTACCCAAATAAGTAGTAGAATTTGGACAGTATCTAAACTGTCATGCTTTAAATATGCTAAAGCCTGTCTTGTCTCCATTTGTTAGTATTTCTGACTTGGACCAGTTAATTGAATACACTGATATTTTACCAAAATTATTAATCAACTTCATCAAAACAGGGATCAGCTGCTGGGACTTTGAAATGAACCACAAAAGATCATTTGCAAAAAGATCATTTTTAAATTCTAAACCAACATGTTCAAATCCATTGATCCTAGAATTTTGTCTAATGCAATAAGCTACATTTTCCAAGCACAAATTGTATAATAAAGGAGACAACGGACATCCTTATTTCAATGTAATAAAGGCTGAGGGGAAAAAATAGTCATAATCTGTGCCCTTGGTGCCAAATACAAAATTTTTGTCCATTTCAAAAATATTTTAAGAAACCCAAAATTAGCAAATACTGTGAAAATAAATAGGCAGTAAATTTTATCAAAAGTGTTCTCAGCATTCAAAGGAAATAATGGTTGGCTAATCAGTTCTATCCAGGTTTAAAACAATCAAGCCTAAAACCAATTGAATATTATCAGCTCCCTTCCTGCTTTTGATAAATCCCACTTGGTAAGAATTTAGATTTTGTAGTGTATTAGATAAAATAGCTATCAATATTTTGATATTAACATTAAATAAGGATATAGGGCAGTAGTTAGCACAGCAAGCATGAATCCTACCAGGTTTGGGTATCAGAATAATATGGGCATCACTTAATGATGAAGAGAGGGGTCTGGACTCTAAGGTCCAAAACACACTTCAGAAAAAATCCAGTTTGAGGCTGCTTTAACTACAGTACTAGGGAATTCTGGGAACTGTAGTTTTGTGAGACATTTCGCCTTCACTGTCAGAGACAACTGTGGTGCCACAACAAACTACAATTCCCAAGATTCCCTAGCACTGACCCAGGGCAGTTAAAGCGGTCTCAAACTGGATTATTTCTGCAGTGTGTTTTGGACCTTACAGAAGGAAAAAAGCATACCATTCAGCTGCAAACCTGAAGATTTTCAAGTATTTATCATATTTGCTATAACATTGACAATTTCTTCTCTAAGGATCTTATTACACTAGATAAAAGCTACTCAAAAATGGGATTTTAGAAGTAGAAAAAAAATTCAGAACCCAAAAGTAAAAAGGTGTCACTTTTGTCCCCTTTACGTCCGCTTTATTTTTGGATTATTTATGTTTTGCAGAAACGTCTTATGAAAAACCTCCCACATTTGTGGGTTTTTTCCTACTTTAAATCTACTTTAAATTTCATTTCTGAGTGGGATTCCTCTAGTGTGATAAGGTCCTAAGTGTATAAGTTCTGTAAGAAATGGTTTCTGTGATCAGCTAAGATGGGGAAAGTCAATATGGGAGCATTAAAATGTGATCCTCACAATTTGAAGTGGCATAAGCCATTAAGCACCACCTCAGAATCTAGCCAATTCAATCCCAAAACAACTTTTTCAAGGGCACGGTCCAGGCCATGGCATCCTCTGCTAAGGAAGGTGACCTTGGACAAGTTGCACTTTGTCACCCTCAAAGGAAGCAATCGCACAATGACATCTCTGAACAATGCATGCCAAGAAATCCCTGTGATAGGTTCACTTTAGGGTTACCATAAGTCAGAAATGACCTGAAGCCACACAACAACAACAAATATAGTTTCCTCATGTGTTAGAGTTAGTGTTTCTGATTTGAAAAGCATATTCCTATTTCTGCAATGTCTGGGCACTTAGATTCATTATAGAACATTGCATTGCATTCTATGTAAGGCACCACATATTCAGCACATCACATCTCAAGGTCATCAAAAAGTTATCCTTTCATCAGGACATTTCTTAAAGGCTTTATCTCTCTATTCAGCTCTTTAACAGGCTTGGTAATAACTTAACACATGTTAACACTCCATGACCCTTATTAAATGGTGATTTAATATAGTCTTTATCCATAATCAAGTCCTTTCCATGGGTTATCATAATGTCTGCAAAGGATTATACAGAGGTTGATAGAGTCTTTCACATGTACAACTTCTGTCCCTTGTATCAGAGCCATAGCCCTCTTAACCATACGACTTAGCCTATAATCCATTTAGGTATACATTCTCATCTGTTTATGGAATTACACAGCCCTAACAGGCCTCTTTGAAAACACTGGCATCCAAGGATTACCATATATACTCAACTATAAGTCTACCTCACGCATAAGTCGAGGGGAAGTTTAGCAGCCAAAGGATCTAAAAGATGAAGCAAAGGAAAATAATGCCAAAGAACTTACAAAATTCCAGTAAACATAACTGTTTATGTTCACCAAGAAGTCTAGATGGGGTCAGTTTTTCTAGGACAGATTACAATCTTGCTTTTCATCAGTGGCTGGTTTCTTTATTAATAAGAGTTAAAGTTCAATACAGTCGGCCCTTCTTATACATGCATTTTTTTATACATGGATTCAAGCATCCACAGTTTGAAAATGTTCCAAAAAAGTATAAATTTCAAATATCAAATCTTGATTTTCCATTTTTATCTTATCAGGAATAGCAGGTGTCAAAGGTGAAATAGTTGCCTTCTCTTTATGGTGCAGAACTGGCCAAAGGCAGTCTAATCTTAGGGCTGGTAGCATTTTAGCACTTTTATTCTGTCCTGATACCCACTCAGTTTTTCCTAGATCAGTTTATCTAGGACTCCATGTCAGGTACACTAGGAATGTCATTATCTAGTGATCACTGTATGTTTAGATGTCATTTTTTCCCTGTCACAGTGATACATCATCTAGTGCCATCTAATCCATTGACTCACAGGGTTATTCCTGATTGTCCTTTTTTATAGTGTAAAGCTAGTAGCCTCAGTTCTTTCACCTCCTGAGTAAAACTGCACAGGCATTGTCCTTCTCTTATTTATCTTCCACTGAGATTCTGTTATTTTTCCCAGACTGGAAATAAAACCAATTTCTCACACAACATAAAAGAAGGCAGGTATTTTCTCTCACTGATCTGATTGTTTGTCTTAAGTCTTATGTTATATGCATCTCATAGAATATGGATGGAAGAGACCACAAGGGCCATCCAGTCCAACCCCCTGCCATGCAGGAAATCTAAATCAAAGCATCCCCGACAGCTGGCCATCCAGCCTCTCTTTAAAGACCTCCAAGGAAGGAGAATCCACTACACTCTGAGGAAGTGTGTTCCACTGTCGAACAGCCCTTACTGTCAAGTTCCTGCTAATGTTGAGGTGGAATCTCTTTTCCTGGAGCTTGCATCCATTGCTCTGGGTCCTGTTCTCTGGAGCAGCAGAAAACAAGCTTGCTCCCTCCACAATATGACATCCTTTCAAATATTTAAACAGAGCTATCATATCACCTCTTAACGTTCTCTTCTCCGGGTAAACATCCCCAGCTCCTGAGTCGTTCCTCATAGGGCATGGTTTCCAGACCCTTCACCATTTTAGTCACCCTCCTTTGGACACGCTCCAGTTTCTCAATGTCCTTTTTGAATTGTGGTGCCCAGAACTGGACACAATATTCCAGGTGGGGCCTGACCAGAGCAGAATACAATGGCACGATTACTTCTCTTGATCTGGACACTATACTTTTATTGATGCAGCCTAAAATTGCATTGGCCTTTTTAGCTGCCGCATCGCACTGTTGACTCATGTTCAACTTATCGTCTACTTGGACTCCTAGATCCCTTTCACATGTACTTTCATTCAGCCACGTGTCTCCCATCCTATATCTGTGCATTTAATTTTTCCGCCCTAAGGGCAGTACCTTACATTACTCCGTGTTGAATTTCATTTTGTTAGCTTTGGCCCAGCTTTCTAGTCTATTCAGATCATTTTGAATGTTGATCCTGTCCTCTGGAGTCTTAGCTATTCCTCCTAATTTGGTGTCATCTGCAAATTTGATAAGTATGCTCCCAATTCTGTCATCCAGGTCATTGATAAAGATGTTGAATAGCACTGGGCCCAGGACAGAGGCCTGTGGGACCCCACTGGTCACTTCTCTCCAGGCTGAAAAAGAGCCATTGTTGAGCACCCTTTGGGTTCGGCCAGTCAACCAATTACAGATCCATTTAACAGTTACTTTGTCTAGCCCACATTTTACAAGCTTGTTTGCAAGAATGTCATGGGGCATCTTGTCAATGGCCTTACTGAAATCAAGATATGCAATATCCACAGCGTTCTCTTCATCTACCAAGCTGGTAATTTTATTTTAAAAAAAAAAAGAGAGAGAGAGAGAGAGAGAGAGAGAGAGAGATCAGATTTGTCTGGCATGACTTGTTTTTCAGAAACCCATGTTGACGTTTTGTGCTTATGGTGTTGCCTTCTAAATGTTCACAGTCTCTCTGTTTAATGATCTGTTCTAGAATCTTTCCTGGTATTGATGTCAGACTAATTGGTCAATTGTTAGGATCCTCTGTTTCCCCCTTTTTGAAGATGGGGACAATGTTTGCCCTCCTTCAGTCTGCTAGAAGTTCTCTTGTTCTCCATGAGTTCTCAAAGATTATTGTCAATGGCTCTGAGATTATCTTTGCCAGTTTAATACCCTTGGATGTAGTTCAGCTGGTCCCGGAGATTTATATTCATTTAGATTAACCAGATATTCCTGTACTATCTCTTTACTTATTCTGTGCTGCATTTTCCCTATTGTGTCCTCTGCTCCATTTTCCTTATGTTGACATCCCCACTTTTCCTTTTGTGAGAAGACTGAGGCAAAGAAGATGTTCTAAAGAATTATTAAAAGACAAAAAGGGAAACCATTTCTCCTCAAAATGAGTCTGACACAAAGTAGAACTCTTAATCCTGTCTGATAGCTTTTCCATTAATAAAGCGTTCCAGTCTCTTTACCACCAATTCTCCATGAGCAGGCAGCCAGTCTTCCAGTTCTGAACTATCTCCAAATGAGGGATGGCAAGAAGGAAACAAATTATATGTTTATGCTTTGCCGCAGTTACAGTAAACTGAGGACAAAATAGACAAGTGAGAGTAATTAAGGGAAACTTGGACATTTTAAAAGCAGCTGAAAAAGTGGAATGGCAGGAGATTACTTGGGACTGTCCCTGCCAAACTGGGAAAACTGTAGGATATAAGCAGGACTAATCTCCATTTTGCTAAAGTGGTTATACAAACAGAAAGTGGGGAAATAAATAGCTTTGTGTTAATTTGACATCAGGCTCTGCATAAGATTTTCTCATGCCAAAATCTCTTTACTTCTGTCCCAGTATCATTAATATTTGTGCAGCTTCCTTAGGAGTCCTGTTAGTTAATTTAGTATGCCTGCTGAGTTAAAGAGAGGCTTCCTGATATAGAAGGGCTACCCTTTCTGTCCTCAGAGAAAAGTGAGCATGTCTTCAGATCCTCTTAAAAAGCTCAATTTTGCATCATGAAGATCAAGCTTCTTGCAGGCATAAGGATGTGCATTGTATTTTTTGGAAGTGTGGCATGAACAGTTTCCCAGGCAGGAGAATGCTGCCCAGGAAGCTGCTCAGTTGTCCTTGCTGTGAAATGAACATGCATAGTGAGTTTTGAAAAATTCAGAGTCCTCTATTTTTTCCCTATCAAGGGACATGGATCTCAGTCAAGGAAACTGATGTTGGAAGAAAAGGGGATATTTATTTTAGCAGTGAAATGAAATGTCACTTTCTGAATTTTGATGCTGAATATTCAAGTCTGCCGATGCATGAGCATGCAGTTGAATGCTTTCTTGTAAATAAGAAGGGAAGGGGACACATCAAATCCTATGCATTACAAAATTAGGATAAACATCAAGGTGAAGGCTTTGCCTATGTGCAAAGGTAGACCATGTCTGCAAGTAAGGAGACACCACTTCCATCCTCTACCTTGTACATTTTGCTGGAACTGGTTGTATTTGTTCTTGTACTGCTATTCTTCCACTTTCTGCCAGCAAAGAAGGATACAGAAAGAAAGAGGCCTTTCCACAATATATGGTTTGGATCCTTTCTTAATATCTAAGTGTTCTATCTTGGTAAAGGGCTAAAGTTATCTTTCTTAAAAGGCAGAAGTTCCCTTAAACCTGAGCTAAGTTTAGTTTTAGGAGCCACAATGAAAGGATAAATCTGTAACAAACTGTCAAACCCATTTCACCTCACTACAGCTTTCTTTGTGCTTGGAACATGCTTTGGCTTACCATGCATGCTCCTGTGAAGATCAGTGTGTCTTGTAGGCAAACATTTCTCCCCTTACCTTTCAGGAAAAAGTTTGCATAGTATGAAGCCAGGGTGGGCAACTGTCATAAGGCTGGGGGCCACTTTTTAGGTTGACCAAATGCTGAAAGGCAGCACTTACTCATTTTTGTTTCTGTAAAGTACTGGGGATGGTGGTGGTGGTGGGGGGGGGAGTGTCGTAAACTCTTACTGTCTTGATTTGGCATGAATAGTTCCAATTAATCTACTATTGTCTTGCTTCCTCGGCTGCTTTTAAAATGTCATAGTTTCTCTTTACCCCTCCCACTTTCCTCCTTATCCTACCTTGACTTATTTCTGTTGCTGTAAACTGAGAGTGTACAAGCAGTTTGCTGAACAGAGGAGAGGAGAGGAGAGGAGAGGAGAGGAGCAGGAAAAAGCAAACTGCTGCAGCCTCTCCCAGCTTGTCTGTTCTTCCTTACTGGTGTTGCATGGCCATATGTGTCCTGGTTTTTATCTGTGGAACATTAGAGGGTATGTGGAGAGCAGCAAAAGGGAGCTTGGGGATCTACTTTGCCCATATTTGCATTAAAGCATAAGCTGTTCATTAGTTTAATGGGGTTTTTTTTCCAGCACAAGTTTCATAGCTTCCTTATGATTATATAACTGCTATGTGCAGGGTAGTAACATAACTTCTTTACATGCCATCCTTAAAACCTTTGACTTCTGCACTTTAACATTTCCACTCGGGGATAAAGCCACAGATTTTCATTTGTGCATATGCCCTGATTGCCACATTTGAATGTAATGCTCCTTGGCAGGCTGGTTTGACACAGTCCAAAGCTAATTAAAAAATCTTGTTTGCTTTCCTTTTTAATTTATCCAGCATTAGGTCTTCTTTCCATCATTTCTACAGCAGTTTGTATGTCAGCCAAAGGATACTGTACCCATCCAGCACTCTCTGTTTACCATAGTGACTTCCATCTTGTGCCTTGGTGGCATTTGCCCTCCTTTCTTTTTTCAATCTGTGGCTTTGCAGCTGTTGTTCTCCACCAGAGATTTGTGACCTGTACTCATGTGCCCATGAGCATCTGCAAGAGAGAATGAGAATGAAAGAAATGGATTTATGAGAGCTGTAATCACTATTACAGTCTTTCCATTTTGTACCATGAATCAGGAGGGGTGGGGTGAAAAGAGATTGAGAGATTGAGAGAGAAAGAGGGGAGGGAAGGAGGGAAGCAGAGGCTTCCTTGCAGACTGCCTGATTGAGGGCCTAACCTGTAAATCATGAGCTGACTGTCAAGTCCTCCCATTAACTTGTTTAAAATGAAGGCACAAATGTGTGAGCAGCCTTTGTTGTAAAGCAAAAGCCTTATTCATTCTGATTCCATAGCCAGACATCTTTCCGTGACATGTGCCCTTATGTTGTCCAATTCATGACAGTCAGAAAGGCTACAAATGAACCAGGGTGCTACATAATCATTGGAGACTTCTGGCAGGATGCCTGGGTCAAACAGCTAGGAAGCCAACTGTTTAGCTATAGTGAAAAATCCAGATGGCAAAAAAGGCCAAGCCAGCCAAATGATGCTCCTGTTAGATTGGGGGTAGCAGCTACATGAACAAAATATCAGTTGCAGCCCATGGTAAAACCGATTTGTGAAGTCTGAGAATCTCAATCAGATCTAAGCAAAACCTGGAGGAGCCAGGTTCAGTTCAAAGGACCACCTGTTTAGCTACAGAAGGCTTTGGATCCCATGATGGTGGCCAAGCCTTCTTCCTTGCCTAACAAATGACAAATCCTGGCAGAAGCTGTCAGTAGCAGAAGAACCCATTTGGTAGGCCATGCTTGGAAAGGTTACTCTTTTGGACTCCTAGGGTGCTGGCTGTGGGATGCTGGGAACTGTAGTCCAAAAAAAAGAAACATTTCCAAACTCTAGACTCATCTTTGCACCCAGTTGCCAGAGCTGTAGTTTGTATTTCCATGAAGGCTAAAACAGACATGGAAGACTTTCATATTCAGAGAACTATGGTACTGTATTTTGGAGCCTAGTTTGCACTTAACCAGTAAGAAGAGAACCCTTGCCTAAGGGAGCACTAAAGCATAGAAAAGTTACTTTTTCTTTACTGCACTGGTCATATAACCACAACCAGTATGGCCAGGGGAGTGGTGAATCTGAACTTCAAAGGGGCTATCCACACATTCATTCATTCATTCATTTATTTATTTGTATCCCGCTCTTTTCCCAGGACTGGGACTTAGAATGGCTTCACAGCATTAAAAAAACAGTACAATAAAAAGTACATTGAAAAGGGTTTTTAAACTGGTCCACCATCCCAGCCTGTCCTTATAGTAATTCCCTAAATGCCTGTGTGAACAGGTAGGTCTTCACCTTCTGGAGGAAGGCCATTAAGGAGGGAGCCGCTCTGATCTCCCACTATATCCACACTATACCTATACAATAAAGTGAAGAATAAGACCCAGAACAGATTCATCGTCCCACTGGCTTGGAAGATGCCACCATCACCATTGGCCACTGGTCATATTGACTGTGGGATTCTGACCATTATAGTCCAAAAATATAACTTTCTAAAGGTTTGGATTGCAGATAGCAGTAGTTCTGGGAAGCCATATCCACTGTGTGATTTAGACCATTGAGTACCAGGGGACATGGCTTCTGGTCAATGACAAGCAAGCAAGGAAGTCTTGGAAAATAAAAATTAACTGCTCTCAGGGCTGGCAGCTAATGCTTGTTTGTTTCCTTGCTTTCTCTTCTTTGGAAAATTTAACAACTTTCTATACTTCCTCTAGGGAGTCCCACAATGTTAGGAGTCAAGCTCAATTAATCAGTTAATGAACTCAGCAACATAAAAAGCAATAAAACCTCATGTTGCTGATAAATTATCAAATGCAACAGAACCGAAAGTATGAAATACTTGTAATGATGCATTATCATCACCAGATGTATAATTTTTGCATTGATAACATTTCTAGGCTCCTCAGAGCTAAGAGAGAATTTTGCTTGTAAGTGAAATAGGCGACTCTAAAGGATTCAGCTGGGTCAATCAAGAGTAAACAGCAGTTGAGAAAACAAAGAAAATTAAAATATTATAATCCATCAACACTGTAGTGGGAATTGGTTGCAGAGAATGGAAAAATGAAGCATCTGATCAAGATGAAAATTTATTATTGGAAGAAAATGGCTGAGAGGGGCACTAATGATTCCAGATAACTGGGACTTTTGCCTTGACTCACTCAAAGCCTGAGTTTCTAAATTTTCCTTCACCCCTACGGAAAAATAGAAAGAATCAATGTAAAAGTATTCTAATAACCATAATGCTTTGCTGTTTGTATAGCATGGCTCTTCCTATTTCTTTATAAAGGTTTGGTAGATTCTAGATAATCTGTGTACCACAATATGAAAAGTAGTACTTATTGCATGTGTTTGTGTTATTCGTGTTGCTGTTCTTATTGTTACCAGCAGCAGCATCCCTTCATTTGGGAACTATGGCTAGAGATGTGGCTTGTGTTCAACTGCCCAGTGGTATCAAGAAATGAGACAGCCATCTGACCCCATAGAATTCTTATAACCAAAAGGCCAGAATGCCTCTAAGGGGCATGTTACAAAAGAGATGGTAGTTCTGGGAGCTACCACCTAGAATACTGTTAGTGAATACCCTCCAACCATGGCATCACTAGAATTGGCATCCTCCAGTGGGGTAACTCATGATGTTAACTCCCCCTTCATTGACCTCCTCCCATACCCCACCATACTGAGTCCTTATACTAATGTCTTTTGTACTAATTTTACTTATAAATCGTAATTCCCATATATCACTGAATGTAATGGCAACAGTTGTGACATAAACAACTAGAAAAATTAAAACCATACCTTTGAATTACAATATCATACGTGTAGCCTAAATGTATTTACATGTACCTAAGTAATTTCATGTGGTTAAAGTGAAACTTTGGTAAGATGTGATTTTTTGAAAAAAATATAATTTTAATATTTTGATATTTATTTTTTTAAAAAAAACTGAATGTTCTCCTTTCTCCTCCCATTGGGCCTCATCCAGCTCACACCATTTCTTCCACTGAGCTCCAGTGTTTTAAAGGAATGCAGGCATATCTTATTATTTGTTTCTGCCGAAAGGCAGAAGTTTGGAGACCAGTGATGTAACTCCTCTTAGGGTGCCACCTGGTGCGGCCTGTACTATCCGCACCTCCTTGGTAATTCCCTGCCCTCCAACTCGCCCGGCTTGGCAGGGACTGTCTCTATTAACCCTCCATCACCCAACTTTCTCAGATAGTTTTAAAATGTCCCAGTTTCTCTCTCTTCTACCCATTTCCCCCACTTTCTCTTCAGCTTATTTCAGTTGCTACAAATTGAATTCAAAGCGCAAGACATAGTTCACACTCAATGCAACAGGAGAGAAAGGAGAAGAGGGTGTGGAGTCTTGCCTTTCCTAAATTCAGTGCATTGATTTCAAGATTTCTCTGCTTAAAATGGTCATTTTGTGTGGTTTTCCTCATTAATAACTTTTGTCCTCTTGTTGCCTGGCCACATCCTTTTAACCACACTCTGATGTGGCTTGGCCACATATATCACAGTTTTTATCTGTGAAGTGTTAGAGGGTGTGTTTGTGACAAATGTGCATGTAAGGGTGGCTTATGTGCTTGTATATCTATTTTTGGATGAGGTGCAAGGGCTATTTGGTAGTTGTTTATGAACCATCCAGAACTCCCCCTTCCAATAGTCTTCTTGCTCTGGAAGGGGCTACTATTGTTGTTGCTTACTGGTGGTGAGAGGAGGAAGTGGGCAGGCAATTCCAATGATGAAAATGCAGCTAGTCTGGCCTCTGGTGGAATAAGGAGGATGCACTATTCGTGAGGGCACACTCCTTGTACTTCCCTCCAAATATCAGAGTTGATAGGGCAGGGAGAGAACACAGAACTGTGCGGGCAGAGTTCCTGGTTGAACTGGTTGCAGTTCCTGGTTGATGTAGATTCAGCTGCATAAACCTGTTGATTTGACCAATGGAGCAAGTCAACATGGAAGCATGGGTAAACAGAGAAATAAAATGACTGCATTGGGGTTTTTTTTAATGCCACCAAATTTGATATATGATGCTCTTCAAAAAAACAAAACAAAACCAGTCTTATATTTAAAAGCAGGTAAAGTGCTCAACCTCTCTTCACTGAATATTTATAATTTAATTCTGAAATATATTAAGGAACTGCTCAGAAAATCTTTATAGCTGCGATTATTTCAAGTACACAGCAGTGTTGTATATGGTTCAGTTACCTTGCTGGAGCATTATGTAGAGAGATCTTATACAGTAGTACCTTTGAGACTAACTGAAAGAAAGAAGTTGGCAGCATGAGCTTTCCTAGACTTCAGTTTACTTCCTCAAATGCATTTCAGAAACCAGGGACTGACATATATATGCCAATGGTATGTGAGAATGTCAGTTCAAATTCAAAATCCTTTGTGTACAGAAATGAAGTAGCAAGTCCAGTTTTAACTACGGTCGTAAGTGAACAAAGACATTGGAAACTGGCCACTTTTTAGAGTCTGAAATAGGAGAGTAAGGGAGTAAGGGTGGTGTGGATTTATAGAAGAGAGAACAGCCTCTTAGAGCATGTGACAGACATTTTGGGATATGCGTTTGGCAAAGCAACAAGTGCTGTGATGCTTGTTACCTGACAGGTAGGCAGTTGGAAAAGGGCAGCATAAGAAGGGCTATTTGCAGCATGATCTAGTAGTTGGAGCATTGGACCATGACTCTTGAGACTAGGGTTCAAATCCTGGCTCGTCCATGTGAACCCACTGGGTGACACTCTCAGCCTCAGGGGATAGCAATGGCAAACCCCTCTGAAGAAACTTGCCAAGCAAACCCCATGATAGATTATATAATGACAACCACAACACTATCATCTCTCCTCTTGAAATGCTGAAACAAAGACTGGAGGAATTCCCTGGAGTCTAACACATTTATAGCTACTCAGTTGGGGATGGCTGCTGTAGCACAATAAATGATGAAAAAACTAGAAAAGGCAACATCGATTTAAATCATGAGATAGATGGACATTTTAGTTTATTTTCTGTTTTTTATCGTTCAAATTGTTCAAAAATTCAGAAATGTTTTAGAGTTGCAGTTTTGGAATGTAGAATAATCTTACAATTCTTACGCACCTTTTATGTTGTTCATTTGTAAAAACTGAACCAGCCACCAATTGTTCTAAGTATTTCAGAACATTAAATAACCATTTATTAACTTTGCTTCCTCCTCACCTGCCTTTTTATTCTACAGCTCAGTATTTCGCAAGCATCATGGTAATTGTTGGCTTATCGGTGGTGGTGACTGTCTTGGTTCTTCAATTTCATCATCATGACCCTCAAGCAGGAAAGATGCCTCAATGGGTAAGTGCCCAGTACAAATATATAAATGAAGATATTTCTATACTTGATTATTTGAGAGATGATAGGATGAATGGAACGTCTTAAAGGGAATGTTAAAGAGAAGATGAGTCACGCCCTCTCAGCCTCATAGAAAGGCAAAAGCAACCCCTCTCGGAGCAGGTCCTGCCAAGAAAACTCAATGATAAGGTTGCCAAAGGTAAGAAATGTCTTGAAGGCACACAACAACAAAACAACAACAACATAGACTAGGTTTTGCAACTAATATAAGTTGTCGAACAACACTGAACCTTCTATTGAATCCTGCCACTGCACTGCTATCAAAGAGGGGGGGAAAGAGCACTCTTGCTTTCAAATAATAACACACAAATGGTCTCTGAGCTGGATCACACTTTTGGGAGCATGTTCTAATTTAAAGCAAGTTACACACACTCTTGTATGCCTGGTTTTAAAGCAAAGATATTTGTTTTCCAGTGCTGTGCTGCCAAATTTCAGCAGCATGGCAGTATATTTTTGTAGGAGAAACAGCGGTGGGGGGCATTAGTGTATGAAAAAACAGACATGGATGCATGTGGCTCACACCATGTAGGCTGTTTTCTGACCTTTGCTTTCACCTGTACCATAAGTCAGAAACGACTTGAAGGTGTACACAACAACAACTAAAGCCTGAAGTTTACCAGTAGCCCAGCCATCCTCCCCACCTCCTTCCTTCTTATTGCATGGGCTTGTGGTTGGTCACAAGTTGTGGAAATTTGTTGTGTGGTTGGGATGAACCAACTTTAAGCTTGCCTGTAAACTACCCAAGGAAAACCAGCAGCAGGAACAGTGAAGCCAGTTCTTTCAGTGGATTAGAGCTGAGAGAAAACAATAGACACTATTTCTCAAATGTTGGATAGCTGAGGCAGGAGAAGAAGCTGTAGCCAGTTTCCAGCCATTGTTTCTGTTCTCTTGCCTTTGTCCTTCATGAGTTGGGAGGGAGAAGTGCTGGGACAGTTAGATGATAAAGGAGAGAGAAGAATAGTGCAAGACAAAGAATGGGCAGAAACAGGCAGCTGGCTGCTCAGTCTACCACCCTTTCCAGCTTTTTTCTGCCTGTTTCCAAAGAAGGCCCCACAATTTCAATAGCCCATCTTGGCTCACAGGTGGCAGCCCTATATCTTTGTGATAAGTGTAACATGTAGCCAGACTCTCAGACACGGATAGATGGCTAAGGCAAAGGAGCTGACCCCTGGCAGAAAGCCTCAAGCAAGGACCCTTTGTGTGCTCATTTGTGTCCATCAGCCACACCAAACCCATCTTAAAATCCACAATAATGTAATTAGCTTTCTGTCCAGAACAATCCTAGAATTTTATTTGCTCTAACAGGAATCTAGCCAGGGTTTGAAAGGAAGAAAACAACATCACAGGGATGGCTTCCATTGAAATGATCTTCTGTGAAATGATTTCACTCAAATCTTTTGTTACTAACTTAGGATATGAATCTTTCAGACATCTATGTCTGTGAGCTCCAGTTCAGATAAAACAGATAGCAACGTGTCCTGATGTATTTGCAGGTTATATTGTAAAAGTCGTGAAGGTTGTCTGGAAATGTTGATGTTGCTCTCCTAATGCATCTAAGAATACGATGATATTTGCATAGCATGTCGCTTGAAATGTGCAAAGGACATGTTAAACAAGACATACAGTTCTGAATACAAGGTTGGCTCAGGAGAGTCACAGCGTAGACTCATCTCTGTAGCTGTTCACTCTCTTGAATACTGAAAAGTCACATCCTTCACACAGACCAATAAAACTGGAAGCGCTGTTGCTCTTGTGATTCCCATCACATCAGCACTGTTATTCTTTCTCTAGGTCTCTTGCAAGCTGTGTTACATTTTTCTTTCATAGGCATGCCCGTGGTTCTTTGCTTAGGAAGAAAGGAAATCTATTAGGATGATTACAGAGTAAACTGAATGGCTTCCTAGAACTCTTGTTTTCGGCTCACACTAGTTCAATGAATCCCCCCCCCCCCCCCCATAAATAAGCTCTCCTATGGTTTAGAGATATCTTCTAATTTTATCTCTCGGTTTATAATTAATTGCATATTG
The DNA here is from genome assembly GCF_019175285.1 of Sceloporus undulatus. NCBI lineage: Eukaryota > Metazoa > Chordata > Lepidosauria > Squamata > Phrynosomatidae > Sceloporus > Sceloporus undulatus. The sequence continues at coordinate 213,685,566 of NC_056523.1, forward strand.
CTGTGCAATTATTTCCTGCCTTAAAAAGAACTAATTTTCAGGGAACAGCTGTGTCAAGTACTATGCACTGAAAAATCCCCTCCAACCCAATTCTTAATTAGTGGCTGTTTAGATTTAAATTTACCAGCATATTTCTTACATGGACCTGCAATGAATTTTGCAAGTAAGTTCTGTAGTTTGCTTTACGCAGCCATTAGTGGCTATTAATGGCAGCAGTTATATACTCTTCTACTAGTATGTCGCTAGTGTACATGCATTTGACCTGAAGTCCACTGTCCCAATAATGAAAAGGAAGAAAACATAAAATGGCTGTTTTTTTATATTAGCAGGAGTGGAAATGTCTTGTCTAAAAGCTGGAATATAGAGTAATAGCTTGGGCAAAGTGCTGGGATATGTTTTTTTTGGGGGGGGAGTAGAAAGTTGGATTCTTCCCACAGGATATAATACCTAAATCCTATTAATAGTCCTAACTAGCATATATCCATTTAATCAATGGGATTTACCTATGTGTTGACACATAATTCAACAGCTGATCCAATGAGTCTACTTAATAGGATCGAGGCCAATGTGTTTGTTCCAGATTTATACTCATGCAGCAGAACTGGCAGAAGAAAACTTCTCTTTCGTCCTACAGTGTCCCTTTCATTGCCAAGAAAAGGCTACTCAGTAGACTAGGGAGTCTTCCAAATAGGATGAGCTATACTTTGGGGAGAGTAAGCGATGGTTTGTATTGGAGAGAGAAAATCACTCTACCTTTTCTAATGGCCCCCAAATAATTACACAGTTATCTGTGCTTATGTCATAGTGAATAAAAATAACAGAGTTGAGTCGAGAAAGGAAACGGGAAAGAGGACTAAGACAGACTCAAGAAGCTCTGGCTTGTAAAGCTTACTTCCCTCTGATAAATCAATAATTTATTATTTCCATTCTTTGGCAAGCAAGTGTATTCTGTTTTCTGTAACTCTGATGTTCAAAGACAGGATGATGAGAACATCAAGCCCTGGCCCCAAGTCAGAGGTCAGAAATCAACCCTCCTGGGTCTTTCCAGGTGGCAATTTCCCCTTCTCCATGACTCCATTTTTGATCTGGGTTTGTTTGGAGTTTCTTTGAGCATGAGATGTTTGGTTTCAAAATAAATTACTATTCAAAATGGAAAGATCAATTTGTTAATATCAATTAATTTGTCACCAAATTACATTAATTAATTAGCAAGCCATGGGATTTACAGAGACGCATGTCACCTCCTGAAGAAGGTGGTGGATGAAAACTGGCAAGTTAGATAGGGATGGAGAGAAGCCAAGAGATGAGGTGTTAGGATAGTGATAAGAAAAAGGTTTCACATAAGGAGCCAAGTGCTCAGCACTGGGTGACCAGTAAACACGCTAAAGGAATACAAAGGGGTTCATTGTAGCTCTCATCAAATCATAATATAACAAACCATAATAAAATCAATAAAAATAGGAGGAGAATTGAAGATAGTTAATTGGAGATAAATCATTCATTCAGCACCACTGAGGAAGACTCTTTATGACTTCCCCAGAGGGCAGTAAAGTTATGGGGACAGAGCCAGCCTTCACCTCTAAAAGGCCTGATATTTTGAAAGAGTCCTAGCTGTCTGAGAACCTTCTATCTCTCTCCCCTCTTTCCACGCCTCCATTCCAGTCACAGTTTCAATATTTCTCTTCTTTGTTTTTCTCTTGTTCTAAAATTCATGAGGTTGCAGGTAAATTAGAACAACAAGCCAGTCAGCCTAGAGCCATCTGATGTAGTTCCACAAGTCCCTCTTTATCTAAGACCTCCATATTGTATCTGGAAGAAAGAACCACCCTATTCATCCCAATGAACCAAATAAATAATTTTATGAAGTGTATTAATCAGGACGTCTATATGAAGTCCACACATATTGTGGGATGGAGAATCTAACAAATTAACAGTTTCACGAATGGTGTTTTCCCTCCATTCTAAGCATTTGAAATAGCTCTCATAAGACTCAATCACTGGCAGGAAAAGCTCAAAGATAAAATGTGCTGCTATTTCAGTCCCAGCCCTTTGCTTTTGGTCATGCCTGTCACTGGAATGAATGCTCTTGAGTATTTTTTTTTAAATAAGCTATTTGGGATATTCACCCCATATCCTTTATAAGCCATGAAATCTATATATAGTTTTTAAAATCACATAATATAAGCACAATTAAAAATCATGGGCTAAGATTCTAAATTAGCTACTTAGTAAAGTATACTTACAGGGAGGTTGTTTAGAGATTAATTTTGAATCGCTTTGATTTGTATTGTAATTTTCTACTTTATCTGACCTTTAATCGATTTGTATTCTTATTGTTACATTGTATTTCTTTATTTTTGTAACCCGCCCAGATTCTACATTATTGGGCAGGCTATAAATAAATATTTATTATTATTATTATTATTATTATTATTACTTAACTAGTTAAGTAGAGTTAAGTATACTTAACTAAGGGGTGAAACAGACCAACAGAAGGAGCGGCTTGAAGTCACCCCTTCTAAAGACAGATTTGGGATGCGGTGAACACACACCACAACCCTAATCCACCTTTTCCCCAGCCAAAAAAGGAGTGGTAAAGAACTGCTCCTTTTTTGGCTGGCAAAAAGGTGGCTTTTCTTGTCCCTCCGTGGCCAGACGCTGGCTTTAACATCCTCCAAAGGCGTGTGGCCAGAGCACTTTGAAGCCACCACATGTAAATGGCCAGGGCAGCTTCAGGGTGGCTTCATGACATGTGGCGCATAAATGCCGTGCTCTGAAGCCGCCTGAACAGCAGCACAAAAGAACCGTCTGTTTTGGCCCTAATATCCAAAACACACTGCAGTTTGAGACCACTTTAACTGCCCTGGCTCAATGCTAGGGAATCCTGGGAACTGTGGTTTTGTGAAATGTTTAGCCTTCTCTCTCAGAGAGCTCTGGTGCCACAATAAACTACACTACCTATGATTCCCTTTGAGCCATGGCAGTTAAAGTGGTCTCAAACTGGATTATTTCTGCAATGTGTTTTGGATCAATGTTGCATCTACTGGCCCAACCAACTCACCTGCCCCATCCTGACTTACTGGCTATCAGCCACTGCAAGCTGGTACTTTGTGCTCCTTTTGACTGAGACACAACAGATTGTTGCGTCTCACAAGTAATCTCCAGTGCGACAGTCAAAAGTAGGATTGGGAAACTTTTATGATTCTTACACTATTGAATATATAGGTATCATGAATGTGAATAATTTCTGAATGTTTAACGCATTGAGATTGAGATTGTGAATGCCAGTCACCAACATCTCGAATACAGATGTTTAGAAAAACACACTTATTCCTACAAAATAGTTGAGCAAATGAATTTTATGGAGTAGTAAAATGTACCGTTTCATTTGTGCATGTATAGGCATAAGGCCATATGTTTTAAGGAGCTCCCTACAGAAAATATGTTCAATGTGTTCTCTCTACGTACCTTATCAGACAGTTGATACATATACGTGTCACTTTAAGCTAAGAAATCTTTCACATTTAAACACAATATAAACTAGCAACATGTATATGAATATACAGCCCAATTGTTCCTGTTTTGTACCTCTCTTCATGCAAGTGGGTGAACAAACCTGGAAGATGAGAGGTTTGTATTATGTCTTAACCCAGAGTTATGGTTTGTTGCAGACAAATAAACCAGAATTCATTGTAAAGCAACATTAAGGATTTTTGTCGTTGTTATTGACTCACAAGTTCTGGCTTTTTAGGGGGCACAAACTACAATCCCAGTTTTGGAAATAATGTAAAACTCTTCTCTCCCCAGTTTGCCTGCTCACATAAAATGAGTATCAAAGCAAGATGGAATAGGCTGAATGTACCCACATGCTATTTATCTGCATTGTGATGTATAAACTAGGATTAAAGCGATACAGGAAAACAAGTCAATATAGCACTAAAAGGAATCTCATGCCATTTGAAAAATGTACGTTAGATCTAAGGGCAGCAAAATCACTGTTCTTGGTTTTCATGCTACACTTATTTTTGTGTTGTTCTGGAAACCTTTGTAAGATGGCTTTTATGACAGACAAATGAACAAACATTTTTCCATCTGTGAAGAAATATGGGCTTGACAGTATTGCGTATGGTACTGCACATTACAGCATCAGCTTCTTATTGCTGTGTTGAACAATTTGGAAAAGCATGTTTTGTTTTGCACGAAGTAAGAACCTGTCTCTTCTACAGACAGCTAGAACAGTAGCACTGTGTAGTAAAACAATATGATTTACATTAGAAACATTATTTTGGAACTTTCTGAAGATTTGAATATACCAGTGTATCTTCTGCTGTTTAGTCTACTGTTCATGAAATAAGTTGCTAAACTTGCTGCAGGAACTAAACAAAATCTTTTAGGCTAAGATGGGACTTATCAGCTGTTCAACCAGAATTTGGGTATTCCTATCCAGAATGCTTAGGACTGGAAGTATTTTAGATTTCAGATGTATTTGGATTTTGGAATATTTGCATAAACATAAAGCGACATCTTGGAGTTAAGACCCAACTCTAAACATGACATTCATTTATGTTTCGTATACGCCTCATATACATTACATGAAGATAATTTTATGCACAATATTTTTAAAATATTTTGTGCACAAAACAAAGTTTGTGTTCATTGAAAGCAAAAGTGTCACTATCTGAAACACTCATCGGGGCAATTTTGGGTTTTAGATTATCTTGGATTTTGGATTTCTGAATAAGGGCAACTTAACCTGTGGTATGATATTAGCAGTCACCATTGTAGAGTTGTAGCATTATAGTATAGAATCATAGAATTATAGAATCATAGAGTTGGAAGAGACCACTAGGGCCATCCAGTCCAACCCCCTGCCATGCAGGAAATCCAAATCAAAGCATCCCCAGCAGATGGCAATCTAGCCTCTGCTTAAAGACCTCCAAGGAAGGAGACTTCACTACACTCCGAGGAAGGAGTGTGTTCCACTGTCGAACAGCCCTTACTGTCAGGAAGTTCTTCCTAATGTTGAGGTGGAATCTCTTTTCCTGGAGCTTGCATCCATTGTTCCAGGTCCTGTTCTCTGGAGCAGCAGAAAAAAAGCTTGCTCCCTCCTCAATATGACATCCCTTCAAATATTTAAACAGGGCTATCATATCACCTCTTAACCTTCTCTTCTCCAGGCTAAACATCCCCATCTCCCTAAGTCGTTCCTCATAAGGCAAGGTTTCCAGACCTTTCACCATTTTAGTCGCCCTCCTCTGGACACGCTCCAGTTTCTCAATGTCCTTTTTGAATTGTGGTGTTCAGAACTGGACACAATATTCTAGGTGGGGCCTGACCAGAGCAGAATACAGTGGCACTATTACTTCTCTTGATCTAGACACTATACTTGTATTGATGCAGCCTAAAATTGCATTGGCCTTTTTAGCTGCCGCATCGCACTGTTGACTCATGTTCAACTTGTGGTCTACTTGGACTCCCAGATCCCTTTCACATGTAGTTTCATTCAGCCAGGTGTCCCCCATCCTATATCTGTGCATTTCATTTTTCTGCCCTAAGTGCAGTACCTTACATTTCTCTGTATTGAATTTCATTTTGTTAGCTTTAGCCCAGCTTTCTAGTCTATTCAGATCATTTTGAATGTTGATCCTGTCCTCTGGAGTATTAGCTATTCCTCCTAATTTGGTGTCATCTGCAAATTTGATGAGTATGATCCCAATTCTGTCATCCAGGTCATTGATAAAGATGTTGAATAACACTGGGCCCAGGACAGAGCCCTGTGGGACTCCACTGGTCACTTCCCTCCAGGATGAAAAGAGTAGTAGCATGAATATTTAGGATCAGGATTCTGAGGAAGATGATGGATTGAAAGTGGTTGTTGTTAACTGCCCTTGAGTCGATTTTGGCCCACTGGTGATCCTATGAATGAGAGACCTCCAAGTAACCCTATCCTCAACTGCCTTGCTCAGCTCCGGCAGATTCGTGGCTGTGGTTTCTTTGATTCAGTCCATCCATCTAGAATGCTGTCTTCCTCTTTTCCTATTGCCCTCTACTTTACCAAGCTTTATAGTCTTTTCTAGTGAGTCCTTTCTTCTCGTAATTTGGCTGAAATGCACCCATTGGAATAGTGTGATACATAGCAACTTAATTATGTGTACCTAATGTCTAGTGATGTCTTGTTATGTGTTTTCAAGCCACTTCTGAATCATGGTGACCCTAAGGTATCACCTTAAGGTATCCCTAAGGGACCCTATCATAGGGTTTTCTTGGCAAGATTTGTTCACATGGGTTTCCATGGCTGAATGAGGATTTGAACTCTGACCTGTCTAATGTCCAACACTCAAACCATTGCACCACAACAGGTATAATATCTAGTGACAGTCACCTAATTTCAATAGGAGATTTTCATTTTAAGTACAAGTTACATCTCACTTATTAAAACCAAGGGCACTTAAGGGTACATTTGCTCAGCTGAATTATTTTTTTAAATCTAGGGCCATTCTGTTTGGCAGTGTAAAAGACTTCATGGCCTGAAAACATGGAGGGCATAAAAACACATGCCTAGTCTGTCTAGTGGTAAATCTGATCCTGTCAGGAAGGATTTCAGAGCCTTGAGACAAATCCTCTTTCAAAGCTTCAGATTCCTTCTTCTGTTTTCAGTCTGCAAGCCACTGATAGCTTTAATCACATAAATATCTTCTGGAATAATCAATGACCCTCATATTATGTTCTTGCCCCACCAGCTGCTTCATCCTATTCGTGTGTTAACTTACTATATTATGTAATTTTTTTCACATTAAAAATTCGCCATCAGGGATACATTAGTGCTTCTTTGTGCTTGTTAAATAATCTCCATGTATGTCCTGGGAGTAGAATTTTATGATGCCATAAATAGCTGTAGGCAGATATTCCTGGAGGTATCAATCTATTACATGCCACAGTAGGAGGCCCTTGTGGGAATCTGAATAAAAAGCTCCTAAATATTATTTAGTAGTAAGGTTCATTTCAAAGTCACAGGTATTTTCAGAAAGTCAGAAGGTAGACCCTGAGGATTTGAACCTCATCTCACCTTATTTGCTACCCCCCTTCAGACTCAGAGTCAGACTCGGAAAGTCTCTTCATTAGCTGTTGCCTAATTCACTCTGAAGGAGCTTGCAGCTTTTTTGGCATACAAACCAAATTCTTAACCATGCAGGTCTCCACATCTGAATTTGGTTTGCAAGCAATGAACTGGAGCCTTAAAAAAAAACCTAGTATCTTGGGAAGAGTGAGTTACAAGGCAGAGCAAAAAGGTCCATCTATCCCATGGCTATACAGGCCTTTTTGGAAACTTAATAGCAGGCAGGGAAAGTAGCAATCTCTCCACCATGTCTGTTCACGGTCATACAAGAATCATACAAGGATGGGGGGAAAAACCCTCATACCACTGAGCATCATTGCATTCCTGCAGGAAGAAAGAGTTTGCAGTGTTATATTTGTATGAGAGAGAGAGAGCGCAATTGCTGGCACAATTTATAAACGGAAGAGGATTGTGAGAGAGACATTTTCCTCCCTCATCCAATGGAATGAGAAAGCTCCTTTGAGATCTTTTTTTTTTTTCCTGTGATAGAGAGAGCAAAACAAATTGCATGGGTTCTCACCACTAAAATCGAATTACCTGGGAAAGACAACAACGGACTGTCATCCTGCTGTTTATAAGAAGGCAGGTATTGCAATGTACCTCTGCAAAAATAATTTATGGAAATACTGAACATCATTTAAACTGCAGGAGAACACAGGAATGAGCTAAGGAATGTCTACGCCATCACCAAAAAATTCAAGAAATAAGATGAAAGCTCACAGAATTGGTTCTTTGTCTCTTGGCTAATGTGAGGATTTGCATTTATTGGATAGAGAACAGCATTAGCAATATTTGCTCTAATTTCTAGAGCTGTGATGACTCACCTGCGGCACTTTCTCCTTCAGAGAGCTGTGTATGTTTGAAGAGGTGTGAATTAGCTAAATTTGCAATTTGTGGATTGTTTTCTCTGCAATAAAGATTCCCCCTTAATTTTAGAAATATTTGTTGAAAGAACTTTGTAGGGTTGTTATATATTATATATATGGCTAAGATCAGTTAATTTTTATTTGAGATGCTCATCCAAATATACTTGACCTGCTGAAAATGCTGCTTCCCCATCTGTACAGATCTGTAGAAATAAAGAGACTGCCCACAGTTTTGACAAAGATCAGAAAAAAGGCCAACCGTTTTGATCATGTGGGGGAAAAAAAGAGAGTTCAGTATGTTTTAGCTCACTGGCTTCAACACAGTTCATGTAAATGCCAAGGCAGCCCCTGAGAAAGGCCATACTGTTTTTGTAGACTGTTGAGAATAAAGCTAGGTTGGTTGTTTTTTTTTAAATTCAGTCCTCTTAAATATTTTTCTGCCCTCCTTAGGAAAGACTGCAAATTCAGAGATGCTGCTTCCCATTTATTAACAATATGGAGGGAGAAAAAAAGACTCATGTTTTTATAAGTACAGCATGTCTGGCAAAATGGCCTAATTTCTTTATTGCCTAGTAATGGTTCAAGTTTCCAGCATTCTCCATGCACACAGATAGGAAAACCAATCCATCTCTCCTAGTTTGGAATACCAGTAAGAGTGGAAACATCTCCCAATTTTCACCTTTTCTTTCTGTCTTTCTAGACACAACAGTGGTCCCTGCATATATTCTACACTTTCTATGCCCCAATTGTCCAAATTATGTCCAGGTTTACAGTTTCAACAGCTCCCTTGTAACTCATTCCTTTGGGTTGAAGGGGTTCAAAATGGGAATTATTCCCTATTTAAAAAAGTAAGTCACCTGCTGAACTTAATCACAGATGCATCCTTCTTCCAAGGCATTTTAAGATTCCATGATTACACTGTTTAGCTTCAATTATTGAACAGTTCTTTGATGCTATTCCTGTAAGTTCGCCCCATCTTTGCTTGTAATTCTATCCCTGACCTTAATAAAGCTTTTTAATTTTGAATTAAGATTTTGTTTAGTGGTTTTGACAGCCCTAAGAGGAACCTTCATGGGCCTAACTGCTTGTTATGGTACATACACAGATTTGACCAAAAAAGAAAAATGAGTGCCACAGAGTTGTTGTTTGTGACCAGCTGTGAAATCACCTGAGGTTCTTTCTATCCAAAGCCAGAATAAATTGGGAAGTGGTGTAAACAGAAATTGTAATGTACAGGTTGTCTGTGGCACATCAGCAGCTGGATTTCTCCCTTTTGTTACCTTTCAATTCTTTGATTTCAATACTTTAATTAGTGTCTTTTCAATTGTCATATCGAGACAAATTTCAGTTTCTTGCAAGCACTCAAATGTTTTCAGAATGACACATTTTTTTATTACAAAAGATGTCAAGCAATAGTAAGTACTCCTATTAGAACAATAAAAAGAGGTCTCATGACATACCTGTAAGGCAGTTATTCTCCGGGTGAGGAAGCTGAGATGGAAAAGATTAACAAAAGCCCAGATGACAGAAAAATGCTTTCGTCTGGCATCTTTATTTTACTCTCAGTAACGACTTGTGATGTTTCCTGTAGCAACTTGCAAAGTTGTAATATCACTTTGTGAAACTTACATAGCCTCTTGTATTCTGGCCAATGAGAATTTGGTGTAAACTTAGTCATTCAAGCCCCTACAAAATGTGTCAGTTGTTTCTCTGTTTTCCAGGTCCGTGTCGTTTTGCTGAACTGGTGTGCTTGGTTTTTGAGAATGAAAAAACCTGGAGAGAGCATAAGGCCCCTTTCTTGTAAATACAGCCATTCTAGGCACCAGTCAAGTGTCAGCAGCGTCGAAATGAATGTTTTACCAGGACACCAATCGAGCAATGGCAATGTGATCTACAGCTACAATGCCATGGAAAATCCCTGTTGCCCACAGAACAGTGACGCAGGCAACAAGAACGGCAAGGGCCCTGACTCTTCACTTGAAGATAATGAAATCAGTCAAAGGAAAGCTTTAATGGATACTATCCCTGTGATTGTCAAAATCCTCGAAGAAGTGCAGTTCATTGCTGCCCGCTTCCGAAAACAGGATGAAGGGGAAGAAGTCTGCAGTGAATGGAAGTTTGCAGCTGCCGTCATAGACAGATTATGCCTTGTGGCATTTTCACTCTTTGCCATCATCTGTACACTCACAATACTAATGTCTGCTCCAAATTTTATCGAAGCCGTTACAAAAGATTTTACATAAGGATCTGAGAAATGAACAAAACCCGCTCCAAAGCATAACTGGGGATTATGAATTGATGCCATTAATTTTGCTAAACGATAAGATATAAAAAGCAGAAAGCAGTTGAAATAAGTTTCAACGTCAAATTGTGCCCCCTCACTGTTCGAAACGATAGGTACAGGATTAAGTACCTGGCTCTGTTACTTGTTTCTTCTTCCTGTACTTGTGGTCAATATCTCTGATAAATATTAGATAAGAAATCAGATACACAGCATAAGCATTACCAAGTAACTATTAAAGTATATGTACTACTAGGAAAACACTAGTGAACAATTTGCTACATTGGTAAATCCTTCCTAGAAACAAGTTCTTCGTTAAATGTGTCATTTTCAGTATTTTTGTTTCGAATCTTTCATTAACACTGGTTTCATTTATGGTAACGTATCACTTCAGCCTTGAATTACATTGTTAGTTACAGTTTGCCAAATAAATAGTGAGTTTCAGCTTTTATTATCACTGTGATAGTCTGAAATACTTCGCCAGTTGAAACTAATGTAAAGTCAATGCAACGGCCTTTTTCTAAGATGTTAAAAATATTTCCTGTTTAATATTCAGGGTTTTCTATTACAGTACAGGAATTTGAGCAGCCACTTTCCCTAAGCGGAGTGTTGCAGCTGCACAGTATTACTCTTGCCTTCCGATTTATTTGTATATAATTCCAATTCTCTAAACTGCACTGCATTAACAGTTACTGATCTTTTTTTTGGGTAGAATTCTATAGCAGTCCCAAACATGCATGAAAGAAGCAGCACATGTGTCACTTGCTGGATTGAGAACAACTGATACACATCTAAGGCATATTCAGATGAGTATCTAAACATGCATTGAAGCAAGATTCAGTGCATCTGCACCACACTGCTTTGAATGGAGTAGATGTTTCCACTGGCACTCTTGTGCACCTTCTTCAAGATTAATATCTTTTTTAAACAACTTGACTGCAGTCATTATGGAGGGCTGTTTACATAGGAATGAGCTAGGGAGGGCATCATATGACTAAATAAGAGGCTGATAATCTATGTAAGGAGTTTCTCCCCATTGAAAGTAGATATCTAAAAATACAAATGTTCTCTCACCCTCAATGAGAAATGGGATCTTGGCAGATTCAAGATATCCAATTTAAAAATGGTTAACCACTGTGACATTTTTCATAATTTGAGATTTTATTGGAAAAAAACTATAGCTGTGCAAAAAAACAAAACAATTTCTGTGCAAAATACATTGTTGTCTGCACCTTTTTTTGGTACAAAAATGTTTTTGCACAAAACCAGTTTCTGGAGAAATGAGGGTTGTTTTTTTTTAAGTCCTTAAGTGTGAAAATCATCAACAAAGTATTAAAATTGGGCCTATTTGTTCTTACATGCTAGCATAAAATATGTCAAGTTCTGTGGCTCTAATCCAAAGACAGAGCTACTGAGTAAAAGATTTTCTCAAATATAGCGAATATTAAATTCACCCTAAATCACAATGTATAATTATCTCTTCTGTAAGAAAATGTTAACGTATGTACAACTATATGTAAAGAAGTATTGTTATGGTTATTGGATCTATTGTAGAATGTACAAGTTTTCAACTCTCTTGCAAGTTGCCAAGTCACATTGATGACAGCATTTCTTATATAAAATTCCCATAAATATTATTTGGGTGTGTGTGTGTGTGTGTGTGCGTGCGCACGTGCATGAAACATTTATTGCTTACATTTTAGAGATAAAAGAGAACCAAACATTCAACAGCTTGACTGCTAATATTTATTTTCTCAGAAACATTTTCTGTTATAAGCAATTTGCATTCACAGAGCAAATGAGATATGAAACCTGGCTGCACAGGATTTGTAGCAATTCACTATTTCAATTCAAATCATGTTTCCTTTGTTTGTAACGTGCAATTTTAGATTTTTTAAAAAATTAAAAACTCACCATATTACTGATGTATAAAGCCTAGAAGCTGTTAGTAAACACATGACAAGGAACAAAACAGAAATGGAAAATGAACACTACATTCACCTTGTATAAAGTTTAATGCAATTTGTTTTTTTAGAAAATCATTTGGAAGTGAAGCATGGTCTTCTGACAGTGTGATCACACAAGATAATAATACAATGGGCATGACATTAATGTAATGTTACAACTTGGCACCTGGAAGACAATCGGAGCACAATGTAGACATCTGGCTGGTGGACAGCAACATGCCCTCATTATTCATTCAACTGGCAAAGCAATGCAGACCCTTTGGATATCCAGTAGTCATTTGGTCTTTTTGAAGGCAATAAGACAGTAACTACAAAATTGGTAGAATGACCTAATTCAAACAGTGAGGGAAAAGTTGTTACTCGTAAAGCAGTAATCATTAAAATATACACAAAGCAGAACAAATCTAAAATAAATGAAACACAGCAACTCACTGCACTTCATCCTATTAAGACTAAGGCGGTTGCCACGCTGCAGTGTTCATGCAGTTTGACACTGCTTTAATAGTCTTGGCTCCATTTTATGGGATCCTGGGATTTGTAGTGTGGCACCAGAGTTCACTGAGAGAGAAGGCTAAATATCTCATAAAACTGAAAATCCCACCATTCCAGAGCATTGAGCCATGACAGTCAAACAATGTTAAACTGGATTAATTCTGCAGTACTGATGCAGCCTAAATGCAATCTGAATATGTGTGCTAAGCTCCTAATAGACCTGGTTCACTCATAATACTTTATATTGGCTAGTTTCTCAGAAAGGGGAAGAGGCGTATAGGCCTGGGACTCAATGTATTTGTGGGTCTTCAGAATGCAGCCACCAGAATCAAAGTTTTGAATGCACAGAAAATAGTTTTTGTTCAATAGTTATAGCACCCTAGAAACTGTCACTGAGCACAAGTGCTCAGCATTGTACAAACCAATACAATATTCAAAGCACAAAGTATTTCGGCTGCTGTTGCTAGTTTAAATATCATCCATAGACCAGTCCAACAAGTTATATTGACCTGTCAAAAGTGATTTACAATTAAACATTAGGCCCTTCCCTCAGGTTTGCATTAACCTGGCTCAGAAAAGAAGGCAATCTGCATTTGCATTTTCAACACAGGACATATTGTTCCACCCATCCAGAAGGATTCTACACACCCTCAAATGCTCTTCCACCTTTTTCCTTCCCATCCCATTGACAGGACGAGCCCAGTGATATCCCACTGCTCACTAGTAAGTAGGGATTGGGAAGGCCAAGAAGCATCTTCTTCCCGCTCTGGCAATTGCAGGCTGAAACACTGCAGCAAAGAAGAGAGAGGGGGTCTCTCTTTCTTTCTAATCCCTGTTGCTTTGCACAATTTTGTGCCAGTCCAAATGCCTCTTTGGGAAGTAGAAACATCATTTCCTTCTCTAATATCTCTTAAAAGAATTCTACATCTGGTGACGATGGGGAGAGGAATCTCTCTCCAGCTCTTTCTTTTCCCTGTGACATGGCTCTGCCATCTCAGTAGCAAGAAAGGGTGAAGGATGAGCATAATTGCTGGAGGACCGGCTGAGAGAAAGAGAAGACATCATCTGGGAGTAAAATGGGAAATGGAGGAGAATTCCTGGATTACAAGCCACTGCACCTAACCTGGAAATGGGTTCTGCAGAATGCTCTTATTTTGAAGATGCAATCTTATGGCAAAATAGTATTTTAATAGTATGTTATGCTGTGGATATTATTTTAAAAACTCATGGCCTGAAACGGCTGTGTATTTAACAATTGAACTCTTTGGAAGATATATTCAGGTCTATCCCATGCCAGTCCTGGGGTCCTTCTCCAGATCTTTCATTGAACCAATTGTAGATCTAGAAACCTGGAGGACTGCATGATAAAACTTTCTCTACTGTGTGATGAACACCACCAGATTAAGCATATTTCTTTGGGTCATATCTTTCAGGAATGGAATTCTTTGCTAATTTCATCCTCAAAGCAATGAGTCCTTTTAGCAATTTTCTTTCTGCTGCAAGAAAATCTTCCAACTTTTGAAAACTATTAGCAGTTTGGGATTTACGCAAAACTAGCATGTGAGAATTTTGCTTAGAAAATAGAATGTTTTGTGTAGATAACAGCATATTAAGCATGGAAAAATAATATTTCTGCACAGAAGTATTATTTTTGCAGGGAAAATGTTTCCTACACAAAAAAAGGCTGTTTTGGATGGGAAAATATCTTGTGCTTATTTTGCAAAGAATAAGCCTTCAATTGAGAAGATTATCATCACTCCGGGATTTGTCTTGTCAGGATTTTCCCAACACTTGTGAAACATACTTTTCAACCAATTTTCTAATATTTTTGAAAATTCATCCTTGGTATTTTCCCCATGGGGTCAGTAATAGGTAAATGCCCATGTTTTGAACTATTGTATTCTTGCCTTGTCTTATTTAAGGGAGGGGATATGTTCCCACTTCTCCCTTCCCCGGGCACCTGCTTATGTGTGCATGCTAGTGGTGTACTATAATATGAGTATCTGCTGCTGTGCATCTCTTCCAGGTGCAGTCTAAGAGACCCATTATTGTGTATGGAAATCTACAATTCCAAGAGAGGGGCACGAATATAGGATGTATGATCTACTAATGACAACATTATGAGTCTGGAAGAGAACCCTTGGGAAAACATTTGCCAAATGCTCACAGAAGCAGTGCATACATGCCAAGCCAGTTATGGGACAAACTGAGGGGGAATTCTCAAACACTTCTGCATCTCTCCAGGAAAGGATAACTACTGTACTCTTTTCCCCCTTAGTTTTTCTGGCAAGTGATTGGAACAATGTGGGCTGACGAACATGAGCCTGGTGAGCCCAGCATATACCACACACAGGTCCTATGTGCTATTCCTCATAACACTGCTACTGAGTAAAGGTTTTAGCAAATATGGCACACCGCAGTCAGGTGTGGCGCCAACATTTATTGCCGTACACAGTGAAATAACATGGGTATGCTTATGGTAGCCAAGAAACATTCTCTAATTCCCTCAAAAGAATCAGAGTAGTTCCAGGTAGGAATCTCAGCATACACTCCTCACTTAAAAATGGAAAAGGAGACATATTCCCCTTTTCTCTGTATTCTCCCTCCCCTCCTAGCACCTAAAACACTGGGAAAGGATAATTTCCCAGGATTATTTGATAATTTCAGATGTCCCTGGAAAACTACTTTTTCTAGCATTTTAGGAACCAGGAGAAGTGGTGTAAGGGACACACAAAAGCAAAGGGTGGATACAGATAAGGAGAAAGGAGCACCGAGATGTCACTCCATTCTGCCCCACATGAAGGCCGCAGTAACCAAATGGCGTGGCCTCCGGTAGCCCTAAAAAGAACCCACTCCCAGAGGGTTCTTTTTAGGGCGCATGCTGGGTGCCCTCATGCACAATGATGACATTTGGATGTGGTGCCACACATATGTCATCATGGCGGCCCCTGTGTTGATGGGGGCAAGCCATTACGGCATAGTGGGACTCAGGAGCGTGTGGACACTCCGGTATCCCGAGCCCTAAAATTGGCCCCAGTCTGGCACTTTGCGCCAGTCTATATCGGGCCAAAGACACCCCACCTCATCACTCTTTTTGGTCAAAGAGCCATAGAGGAGAAGGAAGAGCAGCCTCCATATGTCCCCAAAAAGTTCATCAGCATGCATGAGATTCTGAGCCAAATCAGACTGCTGGGGGATTTTTTTTTTTTATGAGCGTTCTCCATTTTGACTCAGATTGATGGCCCAAATTTCAATGAAACTTACAAAGTTCAACAATTTTTAATAATGCTCCAAGATTTCAAATTCCTGAGAGATAATGGCTTTCTTGCAGTAGTTTAAATAAGTGCCTGTCTGAACTCTTCATATAATGTAATTTTGTTCATGCTATGTATAAAACTGATTAAAAATATCTAGTTACTGCCAGTTTAATTAAAGAAATGGTTACCTGTGGTGGATAGCGTTCCTGCTCTGGCTCCAGTTTTATAGAGTGGTGCATGATACAGTGATGGGCTTGGTTCATAATTTTGATGGGGCTCAAAATGGACTACTGGCAGTACTGGGTTCATCTGCCTAGGCAAAGCATCTTCAATAACCATTTCTTCATCATCCCAGCGACTAGCATCCATAAACATCCCATGGACCAGCACACCATCTTCAGGAGAAGGTAGCTGAAATAAAAATCAAAAGGTGAAAAATCCCAACAACATTCACACACAGAAACTAGCCAAGAAGAATGGATTAATCAATGCTGATCTAACTACCCACCTATTGGGAATAGCATGTCTCATCTTGGGTAAATATATGCTCTCATGATAAATGGCAACAAAGAGTGATAGATATCTTTGCAGATATTTTTTAAAAAGATACAAGTTTCCCCCTCTCTGTTGTTGCTTATTGACCACAAAAATAGAAGCTTAAGTACCTCAACATCCATCGGCAATTGTTGTCCAAAGAGAGATGTTTTGGCAGCTTCGGCAACAAGCACTTGATCACGATAGATAGGGATGACGTTATAACTGAAACTGAGCTCATCAATTGGTAAGTTATATTTTCTAGCATGATTCTGAAGAGTTCCTAAAAGCACAATATGTAAAGAATGTGAAACAAACACAACACACAGTCATTGAAGGAGAAAGGAACTGGAATTTAGACTTATTATTCAACTTAGGTTTGCTAAAGAGCAAACTGCATCTTGAAAAAAAAAAGGTGATAATTTAAAGTTCATGATTTCAGACTTATCTTAGAACAATGTGTCATTGTAAACTCCACCACTATGCTGGAGCAACCCCTATTAAACAAAAAGAAATGAAAGCATACCATTTTGGAGCAGAAGACACAGTTATTGTGGCTTCATTATAGTGGTGAATTTGTGGTTGCTTTATCTAGATCATATTTATATTTTATTATTTTTGTTAATACAGAATGAAAAATAAAGGTTGCTCATATAATCTTGAGAATTTATAATTAATTCTGACATACACTAGTTTCTTAAATACATTCTTTCTTTAGAATATGCTTGTATCAACTTGGGCCATATGGGATGTGGCAGAGAATGACATGTGGCCTGTGAAGTGCAGCTTGTTTAACCCTAACACACACATCCCTACATTCCATGGACACACTGAAGAATAGTATAGTAAAAAGCTATGGAATTACTAAGACCTTGTAGTGGTGAGAAACCAATAATAGTGATTAAACCCCTAATTTAGACACTTAAGAAATCACTTCCCATAACAATACACAAGTGAGACTGTGCTGTGAAAGTCCATACTTTGATGTCACATGTGAAAGACATAGGACACTGTTGGGGTCCTGGCTCACATACAGGCCCACACATGACCAATTGTACATACAGACCTCTTTATATAGATATGTATGTGGTATGCACAGTGTCTGGGTAGGGGACCACTGTCCCGTGATGCCAGAAGTGGAGCTATGCAGTATAGCATGCTTAATGGCCACCTATTAGGTTAAATGGTTTCCTGAAAGCTCAGACAGGGTTTAGTGATAGCTGCAATCCAGGAAAACCACCTGCTTAACATTACTCTCAATGATTTCTCAATGAGAGAAAGAGTTTTACGAATTATAGCTGGCAATGTGAAAGTCAAGTTCACGTTGGGTTCTGCATTTCTCCATATAATCCTTAGTGAAAATTCAGACAATAAATCTGGATGCTGTGTAACCGTATGCATATGTTTATGTATATGTCTATGTATATGTATAATACAGAGTCCGGCTTAGTGGTCCAGCCCATCAGCTAAGATAGTGGTACACAGTCCCTGACAGTGTGGTGGAGTCTCATTCTTTGGAGGTTTTTAAACAGAGACCGGATGGCCATCTGTTGGGGGTGCTTTGATTGCGTCTTCTTGCATGGCAGGGACTGGATTGGATGGCTCTGGGGTCTCTTCCAGAACAAGGATTATATTCTCTTTCATAGCCAGTTATCAATCCCACCCCTCACACCTGCTGGTATGCTAAGGACACTGAGCATGCACATTTCCATGAATGGGGACTTTCAGATTTTCCCTATAGAGATTTATTGTGCATCTGTGAGTTTGTTCCCCATGATTTCTCCCATCCTGCGCATGCTTTTAGCCACATAAACAGCAGCAATCGTACCTGAATATTAGCAACAGAGGGAATGGTTATTATTTACCTGTTAAAAATCCTTGTGGAAAAAAGAAACCAGAGATCCAGAATGATTTAGGTGGGCCTCTTTTGAGCCAGAACTGAAGGGGGAAAAAGTTGACATAAGTTAAGCATGAACTTGATATACCAGTCATTTATTTACTTAAAATAATTTTATTTGCATGATGGCTAACAATTGGGTTTGGCCAAAATTCTAAATATTTATTTTAAATAGATAGGAGTTTTTAAAATTATTTTTCTTCTGGCTCCAGAAAAACCTTGAATGCAGGAGGAAGCTGCTTAAGAGTCTGTCCTTCTCACAGATTGGTCAGAGACAATAACTTCTTAATCTGGAGAAGATGGAGGCCCTAGCTTCTGCCTAGGCATCAACTCCTCCAATTAAGAAGCTGCTGATTTTGTTAGGTAGCACAAGGAAATTCCCTTTCTGTTGTTGTTGGCACCTAGCCTTCCCTATCATCTAGAAACAAACTTCGAGTATTTAGCAGTTCATTTGTGCCTTCCTTTTAGCTGACCCAGGTATGAAAAGCTGTTTTTAATGTACAACTCACTGCCTCTGAATTTGTTTAAACTCAAGTCTAGGGAATTTTCACCTAACAGAACCCCAACAGCTCATTATTTTAACAGCTGCAATAAAACTGCAGAATTGTCTTAGACAATGGAAGTTTTCAAAGTTGGGTACTAATGCAGTATCAAATTATGGCAGCAAAACTAGGTATGGGTAAATGCCTCTTGCAAATACGGAAGGCACTTAATTTTTAATGCTTTTTGTATGAAAAATGTCTCTCTACTGTAAATGATCAGTTAACCCAACTGGGATAAGGAATCACATTATTACTGTCAGCATTGCACTAAGAAGAATGCCAAGAAAAGGGAATATTGGCTTCAGTTTGCCAAGTGCAAAGCAAAAGCAGTTTGCCGGTTTGATTATCTGTTGTGACTCATATTTGGCATTCACTGCTTTAAGCATGATGGGACCCAAGTTGTAATAAATGGTAAATGCCAGGATTTTACACACTCTTTTCTATTTCCCTCTCTTTTTAAGCATTTATATTTCCCTCTTATTTTTCCTTGTTAATGAACCGGCTGCAACCTTCATTCTTCCTGCTTTATGAGCCTCTGCTGCCTGAAGGGCTCTCAAGTCCCTTAAAGGACTCCACCTGCTTTCTTTAGGCCCTAAAAATGATCACAGTGCCTCCTCGATTTCTTCAAAGCCCTCTTCAGAATCTGCTACTCTTTTCATTCAATGTCTTGGTCCTCCATCCCTTTATTCAAATAAATACAAAGAGAGCCAGTATGGCATAATGGTTTCAGCATTGGGCTACTACACTGGAGACCAGGGTTCGATTCCTGTTTGCCATGAAATCCTCTGGTGACCTTGGGCAAATAACATGTTCTTAGCCTCAGGAGAAGACAATGTCAAATCTCCTCTGAAAAAATCTTGCCAAGAAAACCCCATGATAAGTTCACTTTAGGGTTCACATAAGTTGGAAATGACTTGAAGGCACACAAACATGTAACTGCTGCAACTTCTCTCATTATTCTTTCTTTCTCTCCTTCCTCTGTTTGCTCCGGCTTAGCTAACATCTGGAAACTAGGCATAGATTTTTCTCTTTGCTTGTTACTCCATAAAGCTATACTAATAGGATTATTATTACTCCAGCTGTTAATATCCATGCTATTTGTGCATCTGACACTTAAATAAAGGATTCAGTTGGAACTGTGGACTGCATTCTTTAATAATAGTTCTAATATATCCCACAGCTGACAGATCAGCAGGAACTCTGAAATAAAAACTTAATGTACTGTATAGATCCTATATGAATAGCATTTATACTTACATCTAAAAAGGCAGTTCTTAGAACAAGATCTTTCACCCATCCTCCTAGGGGTTTCAGTGATGGGTAGGCGGCATTGGCCCACAGTGCTGGAACCTGGTTGTTAATAAAACTCTGGTACACCCTCTCCATTTCTTCAGACATCACCACAAAACCTGCAATTGCTTTGTTGAGTGTTTTTAGAGAGGTCTGAAAGTTTAACAAAGAAAGTTTCACTTTCACAAAGAAACATTACCAAGAGACTGGACTATCCTCTTTTGACTCTAAAGCACTATCCTACTCTAAACAACCACCCTAAAAAAACTACCATAGAGATAAAACATGTATATTAGTATACGCAGCTAAGTGCTGCAGTGTCGTTTTCCCCAGCTGTGTACAAGACCTACTCAAGCTGTCTCCGCATCTAGTACATCTTCTATGGTCAGAACTGCCTGCTTGCACCCTAGAGGGAAAATGAATTGCCTGCTTGCCTCCTGAATGTGGCAACAGGGGGTTATATAGCTGCTGTGCTCCCATCTGTTCTCTGCCCAGTCCTGTTTATGCTTCTCCCTCGAATAGGACTGAAACTTTACCCTGCAACAGATGGGGGAAGAAGACAAGTAGAGTGACTCAGAAAGCAATCCATATACGAAGATCGTAGAGTCCATGTGGTAGAAAGTGGCTCTTCATATGGGCAACCTCTAAGTTGTTTACACCTTTAAAGGTAACAACCACTAGTTTTGTGTTCAGAAGTGGAATAGCAAACAATGTAGTTGCTTAAGAACTTTTGGGACATGTTCTGTACAGCTCATCTGGCTTTCCTAACAGTGTTCTCTACTGTCTTTATTCTGCATTAAGAGCCTGTACAGACAGGCCAAAATAAAGCTGCTTTGGGTCACTTTGGAGGTATGCTGTTTAAATGATGCATGTGTCCTAAGAGTCCGGAAGCTGCACCAAAGCCACACTCCAGTCCTAAGGACAGGAGCACAGCTTTGGCACAGCTTTTGGCCTCTTAGGACACATACATTATTTAAACAGCATAACTCCAAAGTGACCCGAAGCAGCTTTATTTTGGCCTGTCTGTACAGGCCCTTAGTTACCTTTCTGAGCAGTCTTTGAAAGCAATTTCATCATATATAAATGTTGTCCAGCTATTTATTTCCAGGAGAGGGCACAGTTGGCACTGGTGAAAGGTACCAGATGGGTTTTCTGATACTGTCCTTCAGTTAAAGTAAAACACATGTAGAACACCATTTCCCCAGGATGATTAATACAAAGATCTCTACTTTGTGCTGGAAAGAGAAAAGGGTCAGTAATGGCTGAGGCTGTATTTGCACTGCAAAAATAATGTAGCTTGACACCACATTAACTGCCATGGCTCAATGTTGTGGAATCCTAGCAATTCTAGTTTTGTAAGACATTTAGCCATTCTCTGTCAGAAAGCTTTGGTAACAAAACAAACAATTCCCAGAATTCCACAGCACTGAACCAGATACAAATGGTGTCAAATCCAATTAGTTATGCAGTATGGATGCAGCCTGAGTCTCTCTGGGGAGACAGTTCTCCTCTCAACAGTTAGATTACTTCACAAGGTTGAGACATTTGCCAAAGGACCTCTGAAGTGTATTTCATATTGTTTGGGTTCAGATGTGCAACTAAACCACTGCAGTGTTACTTTCATGAGTCTGACCACTCCCCTTCTCCATCTTTCAGTGTGACAACTTCAAAGAAAAACACCTGCTCCCCCCCCCCCCCCCCCACTAACCAAGGTTAGCCTATACAGAGTACTGTTGCGACTTTATGGTTTATCTGAATAAACCATTAACAGGAATCCATACCAACAATACAGGAAGAAAAGCTGAGAAGAAAAACATGATCATGAGGCTCATTTACATAGCACTAAATTGCAATGCTGCATTGAATCCAGACAAAGGCCATTCTGTTTTACACCTGAATCCTGAAGGCACCGATTCTGTTTCAGTGAAACTTTAGTTGAAGTAAATAGCTTAGAACATCTACTATTACTCATTCAACTGCTTTGAACATCTAGTATTACTCTTCCTATATATATAAGATGGGATCCAAGCATTTTTTACATTGGACACATAAACTAAAATAACCTTTATTGCATACTTCTTTTAAAAGGCAAAATCAGAAAATGACACTAGAATTAGTTTCATAATGTTAGTTTCTTGTTTCAAAATGCTTCATCCAAATGAAAGCACTAAAGCCCACTTGACTGGCATGAGGGATTATGTATAATCAAACATGACACAGCCCAATATGCTGAGAAACAAGGGTGAAAACTCTCTGTCAGGAAAATTTTTCTGCCTTGGAAAATAGAGAGCTATTCTTAGAGCTGTTTTCCTGTTTTGTCACTCTTCGCCTACAAGGCGACTGAGCAGTTTCAGCTATGACACTAAGAAAGATTAAAAAACAATAATTTGACAAACAGCTGTATGATACTCGTCCAAAAAAAGGTACTGTGGTTCTTAAGGCTGCAGGGAACCATCCTGCAAAAGTAACCTTTTCCAATGCTGCTATTGTAGATGTCAGGGACTATTTTATCCCATATCCATAAATGTACCTTCCTTTAAACCCAAATGGCGATGCTGGGAAGAAACAAGCAGAAAAGACTAAATCATCTACATTGAAATTGAAAAGAATTGAGGAAGCAAAGCATTAAATAAAGGGATATGCTAAAAGAGAAAATATGCACAGGACAAGGGCCCTAGAGAGTGTTCATTTTGAAAGGCTGGCCAAAAGAAGAGTGGCCCCAAAGTCTTCCCCTAGTAAGAAACAAAAAGACCAGTTGCTTCAAAGACAAATAAAATTGTCTCTTGTGAAAAAGGCAGAAATGTTAAGGAAATGCAGTGACCTTTCCCGTCCAGTGGATGGATTTGGTTTGCGGGGGGGGGGGGGGGGGGAAAGCAAACACAACAACCTCCTGGTTTAAATGAAAATCAGAGGATATATATATTTGGAATAAGTGAAGCAGCAGGAGAACATGACTTCGATGAAAGAGTATAATTTCAAGATTAGTGATAAGGAGACTATTGTGCATCAGGCAATGTGGGGGAATAAGGAAGGCAACTACAAGAATTATGATTCCAAAACTTGGTATAATATGAGGACTAGTAACTAACAGCCATGTTATGGATCTGTCTTTTATCTCCTGCACCCTACTGAGAGCATCATCTGTTTTTTCAGGCTGGGTATAGCCTTCATGTGCGAAATCAGTGGAATGAACTCAGATGACATCTTAAAATAACAGAGTGTACCAAAAGCTTAGAACTGCTGTCTGTCATGTGTCTAGCAGTTATGATTTGCTCTTCTGCTAAGATGAGAGCTTAAAGCAGGAAAAGCTTTGACAAGTTTTGCTGCCCAGCTGCCAAATTATCCAAGAAAACGCCAATCCTCTCTCACAGGAAGAGCTGACAATCAGCCATATAGATTGATATATAACTTCATAGTTAGAAATAAAACATCTTAATACCACAATGGAATAAAAATGGCAGCCCACTGCATCTAGTTTGCACCCTTCCTTCTACACTGGCACAGAATGTATCTTGTGTTTTTCTTTGGTTGAGAGGCTTCAATAAATGTAGAGATCAGAGTAGGGTGATGGAAAAGGAAGTCAAAAACTCTATCCTGCACTTTATTGATGTTCTCTAAATGCTGTTAAGATAGAAGAACCATGGAAAAGTTGGACCAGGAACACTTAGCTGACCACAGTGAAAATGCTAGGACTTGTAAACAAGATCATTCATTGATTCTTGAGGAAGTCTTACTTCTGAACACAACAATTCCCCATAACTTGCTCCATGAAAGATGAATTATTCCCTGGAAATTCAAAGGGCTGTGGCACTGAGACAAAAGGGTTCAGCAAGAATAACCAGTGAAACTGAAACATGCAAGAGATTGCAAGTTAGGTAACATAAAAAAGCAAAGATGTTGGCAATCATCATAATAAAAGGTTTTGGCCCAAATGAGATGGTATGGGTGTTCATGGAGCCCAAAATCATCTTCTGCCCGGTCAGAATACTGAAATAAGTCCACGGAATAATAAAAATAGCTATTCCAAGAATGAGGTAGAGACTTCGAAGTTCCACTAGGCATAATATGCATTATTTATTTATTTATTTATTTATGGTATTTATACCCCCTCTTAAGTCCTAAAGGCTCTCAGAGTGGCTTACAGATAGTTATTCAGATGGTTCCCTGCCCTCATCTTATGATCTAAAAATCAGACCAAAACATCCCAGGATGGCCATACTGAAATAAACTTGATTCATCCTGTATTTGGCAATCATAATTGCATTTAGGGTGGCCATTCATGGGATGAAACAAATGATGTCACGTGTTGGTAACTCTGATTCATTCATAAGCAACCCAGTTTTTTCAAAAGAACTGTCTTATATCATAATAATAAAATGTCAAGTGGTTTCCCTTAATGTATTGATAGTTTCCAAAATGTAGGCATATTTTTTAAGAAGTCATATCTGAAAATATTGAAAGGAGAAGTAAGCAATAACTGTCCAACGTGATGTATTGCTAACACACAAGACTGTTGATCTGAAGTAGTGCTTGGCTGTACACATTTACTATATTGTCCTACTACCCTCTCAACATTCTCTGTCACATTCACCTGTGGTTTCTTATCAGAAAAGCTTTTGTTTTTTATCATAATAATTCCTTTCCATAGCTGTAGTTCCTAAACACAACTATAAGTAAATCAATAGCACCAGGGAACTGAATTATAGTTATACCCTTAGAAGATTGAGGAGGTTGTTAAAACGATCCACTTCTTGTCCAAGGACTGTAGTCAGAGAGTCTACCCGCCCTTTGTCATCCTTGTGAAAAAGTGTTTCTGTTGCAGCATCCATGTCAAGTTTCTCTGAAAAACAGATATGGTTTTGATATCTTAGAAAAAGCTTGTTCACGCACTCCATAATTTTTAAAGAACAATTGTGTTTTCAAATGAGCAAGTACTCATGGTCCAGCAAGCAATGAAGCAGGGACTACTCATGGACTAAGTCCCATCTACAGTATGTCTAGAAAAAGGCAAAGGGCAATTTAACTCTTTCCCATTCTGAAGCAAGAGGATCTAGTCCCTTTGGCAGAACCATTTTTAATCACTTCAAGTGCTGTGAAGATTAGGATGCACATTGGTTCTACAATCTTACCCAATTTAAACTCTTGTTTAAATTCAGCTAGGTTATTACCACCTCCTTCATCCTCATTCCTCTGGCAGAAGGGACCTCTTTGGCAATGGCATGATAAGAGATATCAAGAGGTGGAAAGGGCTACCACTAAGACACTTTGGAACACATTAGTGTGTTCCGAAAGAGTCACTACACAGGCACAGGATAACCCATTTGTGTGAGTCAGAGACCATGAAGAGAGAGAACTCTGCAAGCCTGGCAACTAGGGTGCCCTGTTCCCATTGAGGAACATTAAAATCAGCCTCTCTGAGTTGTCTCTCTCTCCCCTTCACTCTCTAGTGTGCAATAGAAATGGCGAATGTGGGCAGCGTTTCCGGGCAGTGATTTTACTATGCAAAGCAGAAACCCAAAATGAGAAGTTTATTGAGATACTATAAAAATAGGAAAAGAAAATATCAACACAGCATAGGAGAAAACAAACCTAATCTTTGGAAAGTTTTCCATACATTTAATAATTCAGCAGCTTAAAATAAAATAATACCAGCTTTGCATTTTAAAACAGTTAACGGAGAAGCCAGAACTCAAGCAGTCTTATTATTTTAAACATTTCAAAATCCTGTTACTGTGTATAAAGTAATCATGTATGTATGTGTGTGTGTGTATGTATGTATGTATGTGACCATGTATGTACACACTCTCTCTCTCTCTCTCTCTCTCTCTCTCTCTCTCACACACACACAGGCACATTTACATAGAAGCACACAAATACCACACTTGTCAATCAGTTTAGTGTCTTTGTACTCACTTTTAATAAAAACCCAGAAGGTTTATTTCCTATTGAGCAATTGTATACATTATGCCAACTTATTTTCCCTTGTACTTCCAATAATAAATTGTACAGGCACTGAGCTTTTTAAAAAGCCAAACATGAATGGTAGATATCTAGGAATGCTGTGGGCATGGCCCTGATTTGTGGGGAGGGTAGAAGGAGGAAGATCTTTCCAGAAGGATCACTGAAACTGAATCTTTGGCCACACATGTGTTTAGAGAACTGACATGATTCTTTTACATCAAGGCTTTGATCCCGCACAAACTTATCTCAGAATAAATTCAAATAAAACCAACAGAATTTAATCTAGAATGAACATAAGAATGTAAGAGACACCATCAGAATGAAGGACTTTATAGACCAACTTCTATTCATACAGATGTTAACCAGCTACCTATGGGAACAATGTCAGGAGGACTTCCACCTCATAAATGGCTTGGGCCCAGGGTACTTGGAGGACCACCTCTCCCCATATAATCCGCCCCACACTCTCAGATCGGTCGGGAAGCAACTCTTAAGGGTTCCCAAGACGAGATACACCTCGTCTTCCCAAAGGGCATTTTCTATTTCCGCCCCGCAGACCTGGAACTCCCTTCCTGACGAGCTCCGCTCTGTCACCTCCCTTGACCTGTTCAGGAAGAAACTTAAGACCTATCTCTTCCAACAAGCATTCCCCCATGTGCCTTGACATTTGTTATTCTCCCCCGTTATACAGTTGCTTATCCAGCTAGTTTGTTTCTTTGGTTTTATTCTTGTGAATTTTACTGTGTTTTATTACTGGGATGTTTTTATGATATTTTTATATTGTATGTTTTTATATTGTATATTGCTTACATTTATGCTGTACCCTGCTTTGATCATTTTTTGGAAAAGCGGGCTATAAATAAACAGTATTATTATTATTATTATTATTATTATTATTATTATTATTATTATTATTATTATTATTATATCCCCCAGCTACGTACCCTGACTGTGATACAGTACTGGAGATGATATCTAGTGGACATTAATTGGTCCCAAACTTGATTAATTTGTATAATCTCCTTTTAAAAGTGTTCTAGCTTTAGGGGATGATCCTAGATTCTAACATCATGACAAAGGAAAAGACTGTACTGTAAAGATATATACTGCAATGAAAGAGATAGTAAAATGATATGTCACACATCAGCCAAATCTGGCAACCCATTTTTAAAACAAAAGCCAGAGAGTAGGGCCAGGATTCTCTCCCAGGAAAGGAATTTGGCAAAGTGGGTATCACAGCACAAGAGAGAAGGGTTCACTGTAATCTATCACATTTTGTCGCAAAATTCAAAGACTATGAAAGAGTCTTTTCTACCATAGGGATCACATTTTGCAATTTCTTCTAGGGTCAGTCCAATTAGCACAAAATAATCCAGTATGTGCAACAACGGAATGTGATTGTAATGCAACAGCACAGGAAGAGACAAGCAAGTGATCATTATGGAATGGTACTCTATGAAATGTGCCCAATCAGCACCACACTAAATGGAACCAAACTTGAGTAAAGACATTAGACCAAATTCAAAAAATCACTGCTGAGGCGGATGTATCACTTGAACTAACGTCCCTTCTTGGATCATGTATCAAAGCAATTTTAGGAATGTCTTTGATATTGATAATTACTACTGGCATGTTCTGAAACTAATAAAAAAATTGAATTTACAATCCTACCTGCAAATAAGACCCACCAAACTCAATGGGATGTCTAAATAAACATGCATAGACAAGCAGAATTAAGTGAAAAATAGCACTCTTCCTTTCTACTCCACAATAGCTTGAGCTTGATATTACTGTCAGAATGGCTGACAAGTTATTTAGTAGACCTGGCATGCAAGTAAAGGTTTCTTTTGTCAATCAACCCTTAGCTTTTCTTAATTATTTGATTAATGAAGGAGATTTTTGTGGCTATTTAAAATAAATTGCTTAATTTAACATAGTGGTCCCCAAACTGTGCCCTTTCTGAGATTTTGGACTTCAGCTCCCAGAACCCTCAGCCATGTTGGCCAATAGTCTGGGATTCTGGGAGCTGAAGTCCAAAATCTTTTAAAGGGCACAGTTTAGGGACCATTGATTTAACTAAACAATACACACACACACACACAGTATAGATATATAGTAAAGGTACAGTGGACCCTTGTTATATGCTGAGGCTTGGTTCCAAGATCCCCCGCGGATAACAAAATCCGTGGATGCTCAAGTTTCATTAAATATAATGACATAGCAAAATGGTGTCCCTTATAAAAAATGGAAAACCAAGGTTTGATATTTGAAATTTATACTTTTTTTGAATATTTTCAAACCGTAGATGCTTGAATCCATGTACTGTATAAGAAGGGCTGACTGTATATTACAAGACTTCAAAAAGACGGTGAGAGTTGGAAGAACATCATCATTGTCATGCCCATAGTATACACCCTGGTGATCCATCAAAACACAATTGGCAGTATTCACCTTACTATCGTTCTCCTTCTCATGAGGCCTACTACAAGGTGTGTCATGGCCAATGTATGTTTGATTTTTGGAATCATAACTATGATATACCGTACCATTATTTCACAAGACATCATACCCACAGTTCATGTGCTTTGTCTCCATCCAGATCAGTTGTGCTCCAGTCTCCTCCATTCTCTCATCCTGCTGAGACTGCCTGTCCTGAACCATTGACTGGTAGGGTTGCCACTATTTCTCACTATATCAACTTGTCTTGCCTCAGCCTGAACCTCGAGATGTTCCTCCACCTATGTCTCCAAGAAACTAGTTGGTGCAAATGTGCTTTCCTGAAACATCACAAAGTTCCCCTTCTGCTATCCTTATCTGGAACTAATTCCAAGACCTCCTCATCTGACATTCCAGCCACCTATTCACCATCTAGGCATTTGGTTGAACATGAGACGTCATCTCCACCCAGACCAGGATTACTATAATCAAGGACAATTCAATGAGTCTGGCCTCTCCAACAAGGGTACAGATGAGAAGATGGAATTCACACAAAAAATGAGGTCAACAGCATGAAAATATGATCTACCCACTCAGTCACTCACATCTAACACACCTCATTCTGGTTGGCAGAGATCTTCCTTGGGAGGAAGACAGTCTTACAGTTCATCTGCCTCCCATCGGCCCTTGATTCTTTTCAGCTTCCTTCGAGAAATGTCAGGTTTCCTCTCAGTACTGCCTTTCATTAAAAAAAAAAAAATCATGACCAGGGAAAGAAAAATCTGTGACCCCCCCTCTTGCTCTTCTTCCCAATTCCACACTCCATTTCAGCAACAGGTTAGCCCATTACTACCATGCCTGGGCCTCTATCACTGTC